>NC_063271.1:6157860-6461788 GCF_910591885.1 Bombus terrestris | reverse complement strand
CACGTACACGTACAAGAAAAGGGAACTCGCGCGCGCGTACACACACACACACACACATACGTACTTAGGTACGTGTTTACGTGTATAGGTAACTAGAGACAACGGAGACGGACAGACGGACGGGACGGACAGACACTGTTCACAGGAAGTAACGCCGGCCAAAATAAAATAGAGGCGAGAGTCCGATGGAACGATCGGTTTCAGGAGTATAAGCTTCCTGAAGCTTCAGCGACTCGTTTCGCGGGCCCCGTCGCCATGGATCACATTGGTCCGTGAGTTTACATATCATATAGGGTTAACTAGTTGATATTACAGAAGATTTAATATTTTTATAATCCACATTGGAAGTTGTTATATCGAGTCGTTAAGCTTATTGTGTACAGGAGGAGAGCCACCCGTCTGCATAGGAACAATGGGATTTTAGAGAAGAAAGAGAGCTCTCTGTGATCTTGGGTTTCGTCGCTCCGTCTAATCCGTTAATCGATCGCGTTCGTTTCGTGTATCGCGACGAAGGATATCGTAGTTTTCTTTCGCCGCACGTGGTGCACGACTCGCCGAATGAATTAGGGGGATGAAAGGAGGATCGTTTGGCGAGCAGCGTCGAGCCGTTCTGCTTCGGCAGCCAGAAAGGCTTCAGCAGCAGCAGGAGTTGGTTAAAGCTGTAATTTTTTATACGTGTTACTATTATACCGTGAAATGTTGGCGAATTTCATTCGTACCGCGATGCAATCATATCATTTTTATTACTATTTAACGTAGTAAGATACATTACGTCGAAATAAACAAAAGTTAAACTGCACATATCGTTAGAATTAAGAAATAATTGGTAATTACTAATCGTCGATGTTCGAATTGGATATTGATCGCGATGTTTAATCCGGTTATTTAAGAAGTTTCGATAAGAAAGAGTAAATAGAATATTCTTAAAATCGTAGATCGAAGTTATCTGCGAGGAATTATTATATTATTGCGTTTAATTCGATACCAGCGATTCTTGATCATTGTCGTCATAAGCTGGGACGAAATAAAGTTTCGAACGATTCAAAATTGACGCGAACTTGCGAAGCAAGCTTCGACGTTCATTCGTATCGCTTTTTATCAATTTATTAATTGCATAAGTTGAAGGGCAGTTAATTTGACTAAAAGCTCGAAGCTCGATATGAAATCAGAGAGAAAATTCAAATTTGTAAATTGATCGACATTTTCGTTGCTTCTACTTTTTCGAGTACCTACTCTTTACTTTAATACACGCACACATATAATATATTTGATTCGTATAAAAACTAGGACGTAAGCGCGAAACGGATACATATCAGAAAATTGTGATAAGGAGACGTATATATAAATTTTTATAAGGTATATGTTTAGGCGATTTATTAAAATAATCGTGGAGTTAAAAGATGGAAAAAATTATCGTTAATTGAAGAAAGAATAGCGTGACAAATTTTCATATCCTGTATTTTTCGAGGAGACACGACAAATTTACTATATTTTTAACGTTCACCGAATTAAATAATAGTCGTTAAATCACTTTGATTTGTAGATACGAAAAGATATTATTCTATAAACAATGATTCAAATATTGATACTTTTTAGTATATTTGTAACGTTCGCTGAATTAAATAGTAAACGTTAAATCATCTTGATTTATGGATACCGAAATATATTACCCGATGAACAATGATTCAAATATTGATACTCGAATTTAATAACGCGATATATACGCTTTACACTTAGACTGGCTGTTTTATTCCCCTCATTATACAATGGTACGAAAAATCTCTCCATTTTGTTTATCTCATCTTTTTTACGCTTCCTTATGCGTAGAATATTGAACCAAAATGAAAAGATCTAAAGGAGACGATCCTAAATTTTGTTTAAAATATACAAAAATATAAAAAGAAGTGACTTTTTCATCTTAAGCCATGTAATTATGACAAATTTTTCAGGGCTTAACAATTAAAAGAGAATTCATCCTGGGAGTTTACCTCTCGCGAATCCTTATTTTAAAATCTAAATACGATCGATCCAACGATCGATCTGAATTCGCTCGTCGTATCGTTGGTACGTGAGGTCATGGAAGAAAAATCCTGAAGGAATCTAAGGAGTGCGTGTCACGGTTGACCTAAAATTGACCTAAAGCTAAACGAAATCCTACAGATAGCCTGTTGATGTTCGTATTCGTCGTAATAAAGCTTGTATCGCACACCCTATGTAAACCTATTCCAATATCCGAGGTTCCAGATTGAAGCAAGGATATCAACAGCGGAGAAAAAGAGAAAGGGGAGCAGAGAAATAGGAAGGGGCTCCTATATATCACGTGAAGATAAAAGTTCGCGATAAAATTGACCATTTGTTTCTGAAGAAAAAAGAAGAGAGAACCCGGCGCGAAGATTCCATCGATCGCTCCTGGGGACCCGTGACGCCTCGATGAACGAACTTGGAATGCGTATAATAGTCGGAGAAAATTGCTCGGAAATCTTTCAATACGTTCTCTTCCGTACTGTGTCGTCCACTGGCCATTTGTACCGAATTCGCGACAAAAATAGAGATCCCATTATACTTCGAATTGGATTTTTCGACAGTGAGGAACAAGATTTTTCTGAACGCTGTGCAATTTTATAAATTTGAGATTTATAACCCTTGACAAAAAGTAATTATATACGACTAGCCTTTTTGGAACATCCTGTGTATATGTAGTTTTATTTTTAAAAAAAACAGTAATATTTATAGTGGAAGTAATCGTTTTGTTCGATCAGAAACGTATCGTACAAACGTATTTCGATATAAATTTTATTCTTTTTTTTTTTTTTTTTTTTTTGCCTTTGCAAAGTATGTTATATGCCGAAAAATTTGCAGGAAATTTGCAATTTAAATCGAAAACACTTTTCACGGTGTCGTTCATTAAATCGCGTATCTTTTTCGGCCCGGTGCACCGCGGTATCGCGAAATTACACGGAGGAACGAAAACTCGTTTCCATTGAGTGAGCGGGCAAGGAAAGTTAACTGAGAAACCTTGGAAAATCCACCGTTCGTCTCCGTTTCCAACGAATGCCGTGAAAGTCCCGTTATAAGAAGCTGCTAGTAAAAAAATTTTCTCTAACAGAAATATACGGGATCGTTTCAAAAGATAGCTTGTTAAAAAATAAATTGATCTATTCGCGTATAGATATCCATTGTTTTCATAAGGCTTTTCTTTCATTGTAAGAAGCAAGTTTCCGCGTAAAAATATCGATGATATTCGTACAACGTATCGTTTCTGTAACATATGTAAATGACAGGGATATTCTTTGATATTTCAATTACCGCAACCGTAGTGCAGTTTTGAGTGATACGAAGAACGATAGTGATCGAACGATACGATAGTTATGTAGACAAGGGTATCAGAAATCGCGAATGCTTTGCACGCTTCAAGTGTGACACTCGATATCGGAAAGCGTACTTTTCCTTCGGGAACAGGAACAGGAGAAGTGTCAAGGAATTCGGTCAATCGCGAATAAACTTGTCACGGAAAGCTTAGGTGTTTGATCAAGGTTTTATCCTACGAGTATCTTTGAAGCCTCCAGAAATATCACTATAATCGACGAAAAATTCTCCGTTCTTGACCCTCTGACCTCCTTTAAACCTGAAATTTTAATAAAAGGAGCAGGGTGGAAAAGAAGCGAAGAAAGGTGGTATCGGATATTGTTATTGCTCTTTTTTTTTTTTTTTTTTTTTTTTTTTACTAGCCTTTATCATAATCGATCCGTTGCATTCCTCGTCGCATTTCGTTCTAGTTTATATCTCTGTACTATGGATAACAGGTTTATTTTTTCTAACAAACAATTCGTCTAAAAAAATATTTCGTCCTGAGCCTCCACGATTTTTTATAAAATACAGTGTTTTCTATTAAATATATTAAATTTAATATCGTATCGTATTTGTTATCTCTTTATTTATTTTTATTTACTCAGTGCTCTGTCCATACACTACGTGTGTTTGTATCTACGGTCTCGTCGCACTTTGACGAATACATCTATGAAACATACAAATATTCCTAACTTACAAAATAAAACCATTTCAACCAGTACAAATTAAATATATCTTATCTATATAAATTAAACTTAACTTTATTCAGACTTTTCTTTTCTGCCTCTGTACTAACCACTGCCTCTAATTTCGCTATCGAACTTTTCATATCTTCTGCTAATCTCACACTGTTTGTTAGCAAATTTTCGATTTTCCTTTTCAACTTCAGACTGGCGCCCAGCTTATTTACCCAGCCCCTGAGGTCTTCCGATAGCTTTCCTCTCAAACGCTATGTAGCTAGCTCCATACATGCATCATACTCTCTCTTTCTCTTCCACCCTCTCTTTCGCTCTTTCTTTCTCTCACACATAGTCTGCATTATTTTACTCTTATTCCTCCCGTATTCCTTACATTCCCACATCTTAATCGTGCCCACTATTCCTTGTCCTTACCTTCGATATTCTTCTTGATCCAATAGACTGCCAGCTACCTAGCTCCTTTCCCCTGGACTTGTAAGTATCGCGATAACTTGACCTGTCTATCCTACTGCAACGTTCGTGTATATCTTACTGCATCTTCCTTCCTATTGCATTTTTCAGTTTCTGCTCTACCCTGCTGGTGTACTGTATTTGTTAGACGCAGCTTTATTCTAGACAACACTTTGGTTTGGATACAAAAATAACACAGGATTCTTGGTGAATCTCTCAGATAGCAATTTCTTATAAAGGTACGCGCGCGACACCGTGGCAGGTACAAAACGGAAGTGGTGCAACTTGAAGAGAAAAATGGAAGTAAAGAAAAAAAAAGAAGAAAAGAAAGAAACGAGAAGAAATAAAGTCTATGCGCAAGTTCGGCGTAAACGGTGAATTCGAACGTGGTTTATCGTATCGTATACTTCTTTATCGTATTGTGATTTATGCCTGTTACGATCTTTCTTGACTCATGCGCGCGTTTCATACATTTAGCCTCTACCTTAATTTATTCCTATACTCTCGCCGGTCGTAATGGTTCGTAATAGTCGTAAAAGTTGCGTGCGTGAGGCTGCCATTAATCCTGATTATTCTCGATCGCTTCACGGGTCACGCTTGCACGATCAATTCTTACGTTTTGTAATTCTCCCTCGTAGCATATTGTTCCAAACAATCGTCGATGTATAAATACTGACTTTCGCATGCGTCTGTCGCCGTAATATACAAATTCTCCTATTTCTTCTTTGTTTTCTGCCAGAGCAAGCTACTTATTCTTTCGTACGACGATTTTCCTAGCGACGCACTACGTGTAACTTGCCATTGCTTGTCCAACGAGGAAAATGTATAATAACATCCATGTTATATACTAGCCTAATTAAGTATTAATTAGAATGTATATAGAGGAAGATAAGACAAGCGATGATGGACCAGTATTGTATTGCAACAGGACCACTACCTTCGTCCTAAATTTTAATTTACTATCTGTATCTTACTAAATGTATATTTTAATTTATTATACAGATTATTATATATCTTCCAGTTCGTCTTGTTTTGTTGTTCCAACAGTAAGATTTGCCTGCCAACGCGTTTCTACGTATATTTCTATGCCATAATCCTGTACGCGAGCGTACGTTTCCTTATTAATGATACTCAATGTTTGTGTCAGTCTTTGGTATTTCGTTCCAGTTCTGGCTGTTATTCTGTGGTTTCTCTATTCGTCCAAGCTCCATAATACTCTCAACTTCATGCTTCCCTCTATGAAGTTTGCTAGTTGGCATATTAATTTTTCGCTTTTCGTTGTTATCGTTTCTGTTCATTTCTTATTTCTCAAATTGATTGGTCTGACTTCTGTGTATACTGTGCAGCCATCGAGTATGTGTTTCCCTATTTCCTGTTTCCTCAATTTCGCACAGTCGACGTAATAGGTTCCCCTGTATTTTATACTCAATTATAACCCAATTTGCCAATTAATCTTACCCATGCAATAGTTTCTATCGACAGTGATTTATTTAAAGTTAGATAGTTCGACGCTTATCGATGGCATATCCTGAATTCTTTTGTCGTCGCGGCGTATATCAAATTTGATATTTTAATATATTACATTTCGTTAAAATTGTTTCACGTTAAATAGAAGCTGGATATCGTGTTTATTAAAGCGGGTAAATAAAGTTGCATTTATTAAAAAGTCTATAACGTCGAAAGTGGAAGCTACCAGCGAAATAAAATAAGTGAAATAATACAGTTCAATTTCAGTTCCTAAAGGTACACGTTAACTTGGCATTCGTATACACTGATATGCTGTGGGTACATAAATTTCCACTTGAAAAATTAATATTAATTTACAACACGACGCAACATTTTATCGAAAATGCAATTTCAAATTTCCTGCAAAATTCTACTCGTCGTACTCGCGTTCGATATACAATTTTTTAAAACGTACAAAGATTCTTCCCTGAAGGTTTAACGTTTCGTTAAAAATACGCTGTTATTCCATAATTTATTGGAAAACAGCGAAGTTTCTGATAATGGATCTTATCGTTTTCTACCGAATAATCAATTTTTCCTGCCCATCACAATATTTGTCATATTTTGCGAACTCGTTTCAGGATGAAGTACGAATTGAGATCGTACGATTCTTTAAGTTCGACGCGGTCATTAACAAATGCAAAAGCACGGAAACTACGGCAAACAAATTAACAGATACGACGAAATAATGATCTATCTTTGGAAATTTACGTACTTGTCGAGATGAAATAGCCAACTTCGTCACGTTTCGTTCGAAGTGAAATGTTATTCGATAAAATAATTCATCGATACCGATATGATAATGATGAAATCTCATTTTCAATGTATTTCACGTGATTCTAACCGGTTCTGCCAATTTTACGTAGTAAAATATCGTATGACAAATTACGTACGAAATCATGAAAAGATATCAATTTGAATAAAATCAATACAGTTTCTTTCTCGATATCGTCTTGAAAGCTATGCAAAAAAAAAGAGCAACAGAGCAAATACAGTTAGAAAGCTCACCGTGAAACGAATATTTTTCATCGCGGTTGTTTGTTTTTCAGTGGAACGACTGTTTAATCTCATGCAAAAGCATCGGAACACCGCTATTTACTCGCGATAACATCGTTATAAATATTGTTGGTCAATGGTGAAACGTTTAGATCCAGATTCTGCGGCGTAAGAGAGTATTTCATAAATTTCATAAACGTGATATACATTGTAGGATCTTATACTACGATCAATTTATTTGCAATGAATGAATCGTACAGATGTTGATTAAACAGGAAACGATGATTGTTTAACGTGAACTAATCACAATAACGTACTATGATATAGACAACTAAATAGTTAATTCGCAACTCTCGTCACCACGGATCCAACGCACTCTCTCTCTCTCTCTCTCTCTCTCTCTCACGCGAACCACACTATCTCGACAACGCAATTCGCACTCTCTGACTTCTCAACTGACATTCTCCGGCTTCTCCACTGACACTGATCGTTGATTCGTCTTTCTCTCTTAGCATCCCTTTGTCTTTTTATCTTAGCTGCACCACGCACGTGTTCCGCACCAGCTCGTGGCCAAGGTCATGCAGGCCTGTTCCACGAAACTATTCGATTGAAGGATCGACTGCACATTGTTGAGCCTGTTGACACCTCGGCTTTCTCGCGACATTGTTTATGGTTCAGCCGATATCTCTTAGACCTTTTGTCCACGATACTACAACATACATAAATTCCCAGGATGAAATGAACATAATTTTCCAGCAACTTTGAAAAATTGGCGAACTTGTATGGTACTTTGTTGGAGGCGGAGAGGGAAGATAAAGTCCAATGTGCTATCGAATTTGTATTAACAAAATTATTGTAAGAAAATACTGCTACGTAAGGAGGCGTTAAAAAATATCGTAGCATGTACGATTATTCATTCGCACTCTGATCTATTGTATGAAAAAAATTGCTCTCACTTACTGTATATCTACTTACACAAGTATACAGGTCTTCTCACGTTTACCGAGAAACTCGCAAACCAAAGCAGAGCGGTCGCGACGAATACGTTGGCGAGCTCTGTAAAAGCGTAGTCTTCTCGTTCGGAAATTACAAAAGTAACAAAGATAACGATCGGTCATCTAAATCCTACGATCCTAAGATCCACGATCGGCTGCTTTATCGTTTTGAAATTTATGGATCAAGTCAGAACGATTGCGTATTTTACACGAGTTTAGTGGATACGTGAAGCAATGGAAAATTGATTAAAAATCGACAGGATCGTTTTCAATCGAGGATCGAGTCGATTCAAAGTTTGCGAAATCTCGAACGAGGCTCTAAATTTGGAATATTTCGAGGAAAAGCGGTTTTCAAGTTACGCTGTTCCATAAGCTGAAACGCTTAACGCGGTTCTTGCGTTTAACGTTACATCGCCTTCTGTCGAAATATCTGCTATACCAGTGTGTGTTAGAACGATCACTGTAGAACTGTACTACATTGTTAACGTCAGAACTATAATAGAACCATAATACGTACCTAAATGTTGCCTATGTAAATCAGTATAAAATTGTAAGGAAATTAATTCAATGAAATGCATCTAAATAATTGCGTGTCCGCTAAATAGAAGCCAGCATTAATTTTCGCAAAAACATCTATACGTTCTCGGTAATCGTAAAAGGAGAAGAAGTAATTATTATTTTGTTATAACACGTATGATTCCAGTGTTAATAAACATCCACCAAAATACGTTGTAGAGAGCCCTTATTCGAGGTTTCCATAGGATTATCGAGAAGCGTGCGACAGTATCGGCGTAATTCCCGGCGCGTATTAATTTCGAGGAAAGAAAGAGGGGACAAAAAGGTACAAAACAAGCGTTTCCCTGGCGTAGGCAAAGAGACGCGCCATAAATAATCCGCTTTACAACGGCGGTGAGTCGTGCATCCGCAGAGGTTAGCGTGAAAAGTGCAGCTTGCATCGGTGCGCCCTGTTATTCCGTGCAATAAATACCTCTCCGTGTTCGGGCAGAAGTTAAATTTCGATCACAGAGTGCTCGATGTCGGGGTCGGATAAACTCTACACCACCCGAGCTGTATTCGCTACGAACCCGCTCGAAATCCGTTCCGTGGTCTTACGATTCGAAGCGACAACCGCGTCGAACTCCTTCGCCACTGCGATAAGTCGAGGAAACAATCCCCTTCGATCTCCTACCGTTGAATTTCGCGCTTCACGTTACGGGAAACCTGCGTTCTATACGAAATCGTTCACAGGTTTCCTTCGTGAGATTCACCATGGGTCCAACGGTGTATCGAAAAGAATGATTTTTTTCGATGATGAACGAGCCGCTCATCCGCCAAATCGGCTAACTCCGCGAAGCAGAGAGTAGGAAAAGTTGTTGAAATTATGTAAGATAAGGATCGATCGAGTGCTGTGGCGCTTTAAAAAGTTCGAGAAAGTTAATGGAGTTAACCGCTTTGGCCTGTGAAAGAGCTCAAATCGCGTACGCAGATGTACGGAATCTGGGGAACGTTTAATCCGCGGTGTTCTATTTGTACGGGACATTTAAAACTTGATACACTTTATATGGGCTTTATCGTGAAAGGTATTTTCTTTTTTCGAAAAATGTTGTTTCCTAAATATATAATAGCTACATACTTTTGGGAAGGGCTCAACTGCGAGCAATATAAGCTGGAATCAAAATTCGATGGAATATAAATTTTAGCGATAAGTTGGTATTAAATTTAAGACAAATACTGGTTCTTAGGTTGACAAGTATAAGCATTGAACATATCGCGAGCTTGAAATTCATCATAACGCGTACATATCAAAGTGTGATATAAGCAAATTTTTCTACGGTATAATATATATATATTATATGTATATATATACACGTATTTTTTACTACAGTATAATTTTCATGCGAACGATCATTAAAAACTTGAGGTATCGATCAATAACATTCAATAGTTTCAGCGATATAAAAAATTAATGATCGAAACGCAACGTAATTTAATATGTAAAAAGTATTTATCATTCTCTGAATGATTCGAAAAGGCATCAGACCGAAAGAATCAAGAAAATATAAACATAATTGACTCTGTGTAAAATGGTCGACAATTCGTTCAACGAATCGCATTGTATGAGATAGCGAATATTTTTTGACGTTTATTTAAATTCTTTTAATACGAAATACATGTAAATCAAACGATATAACGTAGATAATTTTCCTTGTTGAGAAAAATTCAGAACGTAATTATCTGGTTGTTTGCCTACGTTAATTAGTTCTTCTCGTGTATAGTCGTTAGACGAAGGAAGAGATCGCCGCCGAATATGCACAAACATAAGCTTGTAGCAAACGTTAGTTCGTCTTAACTGATACGTCTAATCGATACTAATCAAAGCGAAATACAAACCTTGATCTTTGCAAACTAGTCTTCGCAGGCAGTCGGTAAGCAGCTTTGAGCAAGAATCAACTGAGTTTGCCTAAGCAATAATTTTGACGAAGTCTCGTATATGTATCTGCATATACGCGGTACGATCACAGGCAAGTAATTATAGAAGCCGTGAGCATTACAACTTAATCAGATGATGTTTCTTGCGAATGATTTCTACGAAGAGAAAGATGGATCGTTGGAAATTTGTCGCTGATACTCGGGCAATATATTTTCCGACACGATCGATAAATAATTTCCAAGTATAATAGATTGTTAATATTTATTTTCGCGTAAGTTTTATTACGATTTTTCAGAATTCCAAAGTTTTAATTAAATTTTGGGAAAGTTCGAAAGCAGCGCTTGGGTTCGCGACAACTCTGAATTAGTAAAACATTCGATTACTACGGTTGCTATCTTTTTCAACTTCCCTCTATAATAGGAAGCATCTGCTTATCGTGCAAATTAATCTTGTACCGTTTCGATATCTGATTTGTCATAATCGACCGAGATAGGCGAAACACCGGAAACTTTGCATCGAATAGCTGTCCTCCTTGTTGTTTGTCTTATCTCGAGCGACGAGATAGAAGACGAGCGAAGTAGAAAACAAGAGGACCAAGAGTTTTCTCGAAAACATTCGCCAAACATTCTACAAAAACAGAGATCAAATACATTGGAGATAAAAACGAGAGAGTCTTCAGGAAAGTAGCCTGGCAAAAGAAACGTCATAGTTCTTTCCAGCCAGTTCGTTTCAAACGTGAAATGTCCGCTGCAAAAATGCGTCGCGGCCGTCAGGCAAGGACAAAGTTGGCCCTGACACGATGTACCCGCGTGCTACGTCGAGTTAGCTAGCGACGCAAGTGAATTATATCTTGTTACGAACCGGAAGGGCCAACTCCTGTAGACGTCGCTCGCGCGAATAAATTGTATCTCTGGCGGCGAAGTGGCCGACGACGACGCAAGGAGACCCATCCCGCGGAAACATTAGAAACCGTGAGGCGAGCTGGCCCCGAGGAAAAAAAGAAACGAACGTTACTTTGTAGACGAGCACCGTACAACCTGCTGAATTAATTCGGTGCACTAAAGACCCCGTGTCCCTTTTGCAACGACGCAAACGTCGTCCAACCTTTTTCATCGCTGTGTTTCACGTTGATGCGCGTTCAAAGGCGGCCGCGGCATTATCGCGTTAGATTTGGCCATGTAGTTTAAAAGGTTCTGTCGAGTTCTCTGAGAAAAAGTTTTATACAGCGTGATCTTTCGTGTTTATTTTCCAGTGGAATTTATCGCGTGTCTTGCTTACTGTCGGCTAATAATGTGAAGCTGCCTTTTTTATATATTTGCACGTACAGTGAGATTTTTGGAGATTGGTGTAAAAAGGAAATGAAGGAGATTTGATTTGGTTTAAAGCATCCGAGTCGTAGCTTTTCGATTATAAACTACCTAAATTCGTCCTATTATAAACATATGCTATAATTATTATAAACAAAGGAAAGGTGAAACGAATATATTAAAGGCATCGTTCTTCTACGTTCTTCATCGTAGTGTTGCTTTATATAGACGTATATACTTGCAAAACGGGAATTTATTCCAAAGGTATTTTACAGTTTGGTAGCGGAGAAAATAGTGTTTATAAAGAAATGGCAGCTCTTATACGAATATAACTATACTTTTGTATGTGCCATTTATTAAAATGTAAATCTTATTCAACACAGCATGGAAGAAAGAAAGCATTTTCCACGTAAATTCCGATTTGGAAATAAAAAGAGCAGAAAAGGGTCGGCAAGAACAGCCGGATTAAGATTCGATCGAAGAACCCTCTAAATTATCATGGTCGTTCCATTAATCTTCCTCGCGAATCATTTTTGCATATGACTAGGGCATAAATTTAATTCAACGCGCTGCTCAGCTTCGTAAATAGGATGGTTAAATAATTCACGCGTTCTGTTACGTTGATATTCAGTTCCTGCTCTCATAATTCATTTCCTCGCTTTACGCCACCAGTAACTATCGGGCCGTGATCCGAAACTTTCACTCGCTACCCTCAAATTAGCCGATCGATGTATTTCACCGACTGCTCGACTCAGCTCGAAAAATTTTCGCTTTCCTCCAGAAATTCCATGTAAATTTTCTCACGTATTCCGCAATTTTTCGTTCCAGATATGACAAGCCTGAATGCTGTATTCGAACAAAAATTAGTTAAAATTGGTCGACTGCGTTCGTAGCGAAAGTTTAAATGGACTCGGATGGAAAGTAGTTGCAGGGCTACCGAATTTCCTAGTTATACGAACAGAATTAATTGAACGAGCCAGATATTTATAATCCCGAAAGAACGTATTTGCAAATTAGAAAGGACACGATCCAAACGTCGAAGCTGCCTGTAACGATGCACGCGCCAATTTTGGCAAAAATAAAAGACCTTATTTCCTAAATATTTTTTAATTCCTAAGGATCTATATATTCGTAAATTTAAAAACGTACTGTATCGATACTCGCGTGCGTGCTTTGATAAAAATATAAAAAGGTTATTTAACGATAAATGCGGGATATATTTGATAAAATTATTATTTCGATGATTTACGAGCGAGAAGATAGTTTCTAGTTCGAGGCTACGTATAAATTTTCCACTGCGTTGATGTGATAAGAAAAAAAAAAAGGACGTATACGATTTCAGCAGAGTCGGTAGAATCATAGTCAGCCAAGCGAAAAGGACATTCGGACATTCAGCTTGACACGCGACCGCCGTTCGCGAGGTTCATTTAAATACGGAAATAAAGTAATTTCGTCTGACAGTGCTAATAACTTGCGGCCGATGGCATACGTTCTACAAACCCGTCCGCTGCTACCATCAACTTAGATTCACTGTTATCGCTGGTTAATACAGCGTATAATGACGGTCGATTAATTGCGATTACGATCGCTCACGACACACCAGTTGCTATCTTGACAATTTACATCTTTAGCATTTGTTCGGGACACGATAGTAGAACGTTGTTATGTTCCGCAGCTAACTCCTTAGAGATATTTCTTTCGTAATCTACACATTTCGTCCTCGATAGATATTGGCTGGCTGTTCTAGCAAACTTTCGTTTCGCGTTTAGGAAATTTAACCTGCGTTTTATGTACAGTAGCAGGGAAGAAAGAAAGTTCAAAGTTGCTAAGTAATTTATTCGCGTGCACATAGTAACTTTTCCATTAAATATTTTTCGCCGTGCTACTTACAGTCGGTCAGTGGATCGTAAATGTTTTGTTACGAAGTTCTAACAAAAATACAGAAATTATGAACAAAGTTGACATCGTTCTTACGTACAAAAGGAAACGGGAAATCATAATACAGCATTTACCAGCCTATGATTATACATATAACATTGTTTTTCTATTTTTAATTATAGAATATACCGGTATCGTTTGTCGCGGTATAATTGAAACACCCTGTACATTCGTATTTCTTCATTGGC
The DNA here is from genome assembly GCF_910591885.1 of Bombus terrestris. Lineage (NCBI taxonomy): Eukaryota > Metazoa > Arthropoda > Insecta > Hymenoptera > Apidae > Bombus > Bombus terrestris. Next base: position 6,447,931 of record NC_063271.1, on the reverse strand, counting down.
TCTTGTGAAATTCTCATTCGTCAAATTATGATATCTTCTTATGTTTCAATTTTCGTTACTGCAATTTTACGCCGATTAGGATTAAATAGAAAACACACGTTGCTAAACGACCAAACGATTATCGACTAAAACGAAGTAACGAAGAATTAATAATTCAATTTTAATCCACTCGGTTCAATCTGAATATTGGACAAAGAATCGGAGAATGTTAGTGACGGCCATTTCTAATATTTGATTTACTCTCAAACGTCTGGACCCTTTAGTGGCGTTTCAAACAGAAGATCTTCTAATTACGTTGAACAGGCTGCACTTCGTTCATCCTGGGTTCTTGTCTGTCAAACTAAAGATCAAACGTCGACATTCGATCAGGATTCTCGCAGGGCTGAACAAGCAGCCCTCTTTTACATACACCGGTCATGTTCAATCACGACATAACGGAGATGATGTAACGGCCGGTACATGGAGCGCAGATTAAAAGAACTTTCGAGAAATTCTGCCGGTGAGCTTTCCATTTTGTGCGCTCGTCTTTTTCCGTGGTGTCGAGTATTAACGTGATTGGGTTACGTACCGTGAAGAATCGACAAGTCGAGCTCGCCGAACGATCAAAAGCTGGCTTTTCGTAAGACGAAGCTTCGGATTTCGCTATTTTGACTGCATCTAATGGAAAATATCCTTTTTCGGATTACCGTCTTGGCTACGTTCTATTTTCCTTCTTTCTTCTTTTTCATCTAATCCAATCTGCAAAGGCAATTTTAAATTCGATTTTCATCTTTGAAGGGATTTTATAATACAAGTAGCTTAGATTCAAGTAAAAAAGCACCGAAAAATGTACAAACGTGATTTGCTTTATTATAATAATACGTAATAAAATATCGTAATAAATATCGTACGTATAAAATACGTAATAGAAGCGTAATAAAATATCGTTGCATTTTCTTCCAAGCGTTTTTTGAAAGTGAAGGAACAATCGAATATTTAAACAAGACATTGAGCACTTGTTGTTTATTCGTTTACCGTTCGCTTGCATAAACTCCAAATATATTGCCACGAATCTCCATCGCTATTGAATCAAATGGTAGATTAGTAACAAATCGTTTAATTGTTATTAGTTAGTATTGAATCATCGCGCATAATACGAACTATTTTAACACGTTATAATATGTATCGCACTAAGATTTATAATTGACAGTGGGTTTTGGAATTGCAAATATTTGATATTTTTATCGATCGATAAAATTGTGCGTTGCGCGTGATATTCAAACTATAACTACAATTTATCAAACGAGATATTTGAGTAACAGCGTGAATCATTTATTTCAAACGGAGTTAGTCGAAGCTGGAATATCAAGGAATATTATTCTGATAAATTATCGCGCTATTTAATAGGTGCTTTTATGATCTGGTGGTATTCGTTAACGCAAAGAAAAGAAATATCAGATGAAACGCAGAAAGGAAAGAAATATTAGATACATCGTTCATTGTGCGAGAAAGAAAATGGAAATACTTTAGGGAAATTAATTTCTGCTATTCCTTGTCATAAATCATTTTTATTACAATAGCCTCTTACTTTCGTATTCTTTCGCAATTTTTTAAATTTTTTCATTTTTTTTTTTTTTTTTTTTTTTTTTTAAGCTACTAAACCAAAAGGTTAAAAGAACGTATTTTAAATATCAACCTGAAACGCGTACGATGTTTCCACTAAATGCTAGCACTATCGCTACGTATGAATTTATTTGTCGTTGCTCGTACATTGTCCTATAGAAAATGGTACGAGAGGCGCCACGTCCAATCACGTTTAATTGTCTACTATCCTCCAACTAATCGACTTAAAACTAGCGTGTGACCAAGCCAAAAGTTCTCGATACGCGAATCAAATTCCTAGTATTCGAGTTTGTACTGGCCAGAACCGGTTGATCCCCAAGGTGGAGGATCGTTAGAACCGTTTGTTCCATTATGAGCATCGAAACGTTACGAAATTGGGAAACTTTACGACTGCCTAGATCGACGATCTAAAAACGAAAAAATTCGTCGCATAAATATGTAAAGTCTCTTAAAGTCTTCGCTGGGAAAATCGATTCTTCCCATTGAAAATTCCACAGGTTTTCAATCTGTTAATCGAGAACGTCGGATTAATTAGTTATCGAAAAACGTTTTTGTAATGGATACGATCTTCTTTATTACTTCGTAACTTTATTGCCAAGCGATAATTAATTTTCTATTTTTGTCGCACAGAGTAATTTGATTACGTATTAAAATCGTGATAATTAGTTCGAAAGACAAACGAGGGAGAATGTTTCGAACGAGTGGAGAACTTTCGTCGACGTGGCCATAAAGTTTCAAGCCTGCTGTTCTTCGATTCTACTTGTAAATTAACGAAGAGAGTGGCGATTTCGTTCTCTGCAGCTGTCACCGAGAGCTCCAACTACTTGCAACTACCACTTCTTCCAAAAGAGAGATACTCGTAGATGATACGAACCCAGTCGATCAAAGCTTCGATCCTATGTATAAAATACTCGTGCTCGTTGCTGGTTACAGCAATTCACATGAACGTGAATTCGTACGTGGCAACGGTATAGAAAGAATTTACACTTCCTTTTCGTAGAATCTGCTGGAAATAGTCGGGAAACATTTGGAAAAATGTTTCCTTAGTTAATTGAAAGCTGAAATTGGTAAAGCTCTCTTCGGTTCGCAGACGTTCAAAGACACGGATGCCTTTGTGATGCAAACTAACGGCTGAACTTAAGCTAGACGATCACGTTTTTGATGCGGTTCATGTTAATTTATCACTTAATCTCGCTGTCTGAGGCGCTCGTAAAGCCTCCTGCGAGACAAAGGATCCTTAACTGGATTCGTAACCAGACGCTAGTAACAACCAGCGAGTCGATGAATTAATCAAGTCCTTTGTATCCTTGTCCGGCGTCAACCAGGTGACTACGTAGTTTTAGCCAACATTATCATATTGATTAATTCTTACGCGTTTAGCCATTTTTTAACGAAACTTACGTAATTTATGGTTATTTGCGAACAGACTTGCGTGCACATATTCAATCGATATATTCTAATGCGTTAATTCTTTGCCTACAACTTCTCCATTATCATAAAATAATAATACTTCACCAAGTACATAAATAAGTACTTTGGGGAAAAAAGAAAACAAGTAAGTTTCCAACATATTCTCGCGTGTACGTATCAAAATTAACCGATGGTTCTCTTAACGACGTGCAATGACTATAAAAGTTATTTGCATTTGCCATTGTACTTATTATAGAATTTAAATGCTAATTAATTAGATTCAACAACTCTTGTATAATTACAGTTTGATAATATGAAAATGAAAATGACGAGAAGAACGCTTTATCGGAGAAGAAACGCGCGTGTGTACCCATATTTCTCGTAACCACTGTATTTTCTTTCTATCCGTCGCTCTCTCGTTGAACGAAATTCTTGAAATTATTTCCCTCGATCTCAACGTATTCTTAATTTGCTCTTGGCGTTTCTTACTTCCTTCGATGCCATTCTCTCATTCAGCCGGTCTGTTTGTTCGAATCCCGTAGACTCGGTGGTCTTTGACGCTTTGGGTGCATTCGATTTCCCTTTCGTCCCTTTTCACCTTTCACCCCGTCGTCGACGCCGCTTTCCTCTGCCGGCTATTTTATCTTTCATTCGTCGGCTTTTCTTTTTGTCTTTCAATCCAACGCGCAATCGGCCACTTTTCTCCTTCAATCTAGTCCACGATAAAAGCCCACTTTTGATCTCGGTTGGCCCTTTCTCATGCTAGTTACCCCTTTCGTTTCTGCGTGTTCCCCTTACCTTTACCTTTCTTCCTCCCCATTTCTCGGTCGTTCCACTTTCGTCTTTCAGCGTTTTCCTCCGCGCGCTCTCTCTCTCTCCTTTTTTTTTTATTTTATCCTCTTCTCCTTTTTTCTTCGCTCGATGTTTTAACGGCGTTCCCGTTTTCTCCGCGCGACCACGATCACTACGTCCTGATTCTGCCCTTTACCCGGGATCCTTGTCAGGAGCCAGTTAACGCCTTTTCCTTGTCTTCGACGCGAATATCTGCTTTCATTGGGAAGTTGGCGGTGGACAGCCTCCGGGAAAGCGCCACGACGACCAGCAAAGACTTTCCAACAAATTTGTGTTACGAAATCCCGGCTTCTCGAGGTACGTACACGCCAACGAAAGATATATTAAGTCTTTCGTCGAGATCGCGATCATCCAGAAGTTGTTCCTCGATTAAGGCTGCTGCTACGTGCACGCATTCAGCAATATCCTTCGACGTGTGTGACTTTTTCGCGCGAGAAATTAACTCGCGATGAGATAATAGATTTACTTGCCGATCGATACTCGGATTAACGGTCTTTCGTGTATTTTATTCGCCGCTTTGTCGTATATTTCTGTAGGTATGCGTGAATAGCTGTAACCATCGATAGTGGTATTTCTTTTCTCTGTTGAATATCTTTCGTTTCTATCGGTTCGTAATTTATAAAGAATAAGCGGTGTCGTTAATTAATTTACAACTTGCGAATAAATCGCGGATTTTTGTTACGCGTTTACAGGGGATCCGGAAAATACGGAAGAAACGTGCACGACACGTATATTGTACATAAATATATAAAATATCCAAAATAGAATATCGATGATATTTATCGGGTGAGGCAAATTTCTGTTTCGCTCGCACGTTTCTTTAATCGTATTCGTGAACGTGCGAATTTGCGTAAATATTCGCAGTGTATTTATAAGTTACAAAATGAAGTAACATTGTTAATTTTCCGGTATATATATAGCCATACGAATGAATTGAAACGAGCTGTAGAGATCGGAGGCGCGTTAATTTAATTCAGGAACACGAGTGGTGGACGCAGCGTAGAAAGCGATGAAAAAACGCCTAACTGTGACGATGTGCAGGGTACAGGAAAAGGCCGGAGTATCAGGGCGTACGGGAAAATAAACTTTCGCGGCCATTACCGTCGGCATCTATATTTAATCGGGTCGCTGCGGGTACAATAAAATTCCGGATCGATTTTCCATTAATCGGCTATTAGTATGCAATAGCTAGTTTGTTCGTGTACGAGAAATGACTTTGGTCTCCTGAGATAATAATAAGGCAGCAATCGTCCCGCGAGGACGTTCCTCGATAACGTGTAACCACTGACCGAGAACTTCATTTATCGAATAATGGACCGTGTAATTCAACGAATTTGTCTTATTAGCCTGATTACGAAACGCCTCGTCGACATTGTCTAATTCTTCAATTGCTTCCTTCCTCTTCTATTCTCTTCCTCTATTCTCTTGCCTGACTTTCGAACCTTTTCCAGACCTGGTCCTGTTAAATTCGTTGTGCGAACCAATCTATCCGTACAGCGAATCCTTGGTTGCTCGCGAAACAATGGATTATTTTCTATTTCACGCAATCAATGGCGATACCTGCTTCGCCAAATAAATAGCAATTGGGATAACCAATGCTTTCATTCCAATAACACTCAACATTGATAAACGATATCGGATTAATATTCAGACGCTGCGCTACCTCTGTATTTGCTTGCATAAGAGATTATTCAAATAGCGCGTTGCTTATTCTACGAGGATACATATGAACCATTTATCGTAACTTGAAATTACGCGAGCAGTTTTTTTCCTAGCGAATAACGTCCGATTGTTTTGCACTGCCCGGAAAGTTCGTTGCGATTTTTAAGGAATTTGGTCGACAGGAAGGATCATGTTGAAAAGTTTTCCGCTGAAGAACCTGAGAGGTTGTGGAAGGATGGAATATTCATGTTAAGCGAAAGATGGAGAAAGCTTGTGGAACAAAATGGCATCTATATAATTCGATAACTATATATCGAATGGAAATGTAAATCGGAACGAACTTTCCGGGCGACTTCGATATTTTAACAAACAAGAGATTGCCCTCTTTCTTAGATTCCGCGCGGTCTTCTTCTTTATATCTTCTAATAATATTTACAAAATCGCATAGAGTACTTGACGTATAGCGTGGAAAATGTATAACGTAGGAAAATGTATGAAATATTGAAAGCAGGATGATACTCGTCGTAGTATTTAACGTACAACTACCGAAGATGCAATAAAAGTATAAAAATATAGAAAGCCACGTTAAAGGAGGAAATTTAGAAAATTCGTATCACGCTCTACAACCACGAAGAAAAATAAAGATATATTTGGCAAGGTATCGTTCGAATCCTCAGAAATTTCTCTGGAAGATGGCTAATCGATCACTGTGATCGATCCGCTAGTTCTACAGTTGATAATTGTACAAAACCGAGATAATAATTCAGATAATAACCGTACCAAATAATTACCAAAGTACTAATTGAAACCGAAACCGAATTGCCTTTATAAAAATATGTATTTACATAAATATCCGCTGCCGAATGATTAGCATTTACGTGAAAGAAGTTTCGCTGTCAATAGGTGGAAACACGGAGAGCGACGAGGAGTAATCGAGACGAACAATGAAATACTTGATAGAGATCGTGTGCCAGAAAAGTAGAAAATTGAAACATCCAACTTCGCCTAAATGCTATCTATGTTGGCGAAAGTGTTGACATTTACTACCCGCCTCTCATTGTCAGCGATAACTGTTCTCACGTTTTTGGCAATTTTCCAGTGCTCGTTCGCCGGCCAACTCGCTCTTCGCAAATCACTCCGTGGCTAACGTGTTAAATAGTTATGCGAGACAAATTGCTTGGCATAATACGGCTCGTTGTCATTGGAAATGATAACCGAGCGAAACAGATCCCATTTATTTTCATTTTCCTTTCTCTCTGTCTTATTAATCTTTCCAATTTATTTATCCGTTCTTTCCCTACTTCGTTATTATCGTTATTACGATAGAAATCGATAAAAAACGTTTGCCTCGTGTATCGATGAATAAAACGGTAAATGTATCTTTCTTGGCGAAATTTACTCGACATATACACTGCTGGCCATAAATATTAGGATATCAGCTGACACTTGGCAAAAATTGTACGCTTCCCACTGACTTCTCTTTCCCAGGTATTTTATTATGAATCTGTCATTTCATTCGTACTACATGGTGTCTTCTAGTGTAAGATAGTAAATGAAGTAAGATTTGTTAGAATTATTCGCTAGACTTAACAAGTAAGTGTGGTAGTATATATGGCTTGCAGTGTGTATACACTTTTCGCAGTCAAAGGGTTAACGCAGTAAGAAGAAAGAAAGTTCAGTGGTCACGAGCACATCGGACACAATTCCCAACGATTCAAAACCGAATAAAGTGGAGAACACTTGCCTAAATGGCTTTTCTCATCTACGTTTCCCTCTTGTTCAATTTGCCGTGCATCACGCAACGCAATGGAAGTAATTTCGTTGCGAGTCGATTTCTGCTGCATTGAAATATTTGCAAAATTTGTAAAAAAGAAGGAACCACTGTACAATTTTAATTTCCTTCGAGTAGAAAGACCACCCGGCCTCTGGTGGTCGAAACAACTCGTCCCGAGTCATCGTGTACCTGGACGATAAACAGAATACGTGAATAAGTTATGAAAAACAGTATTATGTATAGAAGGCGTCGTATAACGCGCCGTGGTGACAGAATTTACATTTACTACACGCGAAGCTGCATCCAACTTTGTACATGAATAATTGAAACGTGTCATGAATCAACTGATTTCAATTTCAAAAACATCCACATCCCGCACACGCGGAACTCCAAGTGGACGTTTAAAATGCAACACGCGGAACTATGACGAAAGGGATTAAAAGAAAAACAAAAATAATAGCAACGACGTAAAAAGAAAAAGAGAAGAAAGAAAGATGAGAAAGAGGAAGAGGAAGGACACTCAAAGAGAAAACGAAGAACTAAACGGAAATGTGATATGAGAGTCATGAAAAGGCTCTTCTCGCGGAGACTTCCTCGAGAAATTTAGCATTCCCGCCACTCGAAATCGTGCAACGGGAATCGCAATTTTGTTTTCACAGCCGGCTCCTTTGATTCGGGTGACGTTTTCGCGAAACCAATTTCTTTCCGTCAAACGTTAATTACACCGGTCGTCGTACGCGAGTTTCTTTTTTCATTTCCTGTTCGAAATTAATCGTAAACTGCTTGAAAGCAGCGATCTTACTAATTAAACGATCTCAGGAAATTAAAGGATAAAGGATGCATCTGCTGACGCATACAAGGTGGACAATGTATAACTGACTGATTCTGATTGCCAGTAACTTTTAAATAAAATAAATAATAACAATCTTTATTCAACACAAGTCGTTCATAATTACCTGATACTTTACTTTAATGCTTGGAAATTATATAGAAGACATAGTGCACGAAGTTGCTCAACGAATATTCACTTGACAGAACGACGTTTCGTACAAATCTCAGAATTTTGGGCTATGCTCTCGCGAATCTTTTCACGATATTTTCGGATATGCGGACAGCTCGATCACGACCAGATCTTGTCGCATCTTTCGCGTACCTGTATCGCTCAAACTTAATTAGCGCGAATTCTACTAATATTTGGCATGCTCTGGACATAATTTGCATAAGATCACCGTTATTTTCGAATTACTTTGATAAAACTTTTCAACAATATTTACTCGCTGTTGGAACGTATAACGCCCCATGATTATCTTGCCGTGCATTCATAAAACAATTGCAAAAGCGAAACAAGAGATGATTAATCGTGCCAGATCAGCGGAGCTTCGAAATTAGTCAGTTACGTATATATTATCCACCCTTTATTTGCAAACAGCGAACGAATTTTTCTCGGTTCGACTAGGAACCTAAAACATGTTCCATGAAACGATACACGAATTGAGGATATATTTTTGATCGTTTCATCCGATAGAATCGAACAACGATAAACAACGATGTACAGAATTGGTTCGAATGGACGTTAATTGCTTGAAAAATCTCGCAAAACAGGTTGGTTTGAGATACGAAAATCTGAAAAATGAAAAATATGAAAAATGAATGTAGTAGAACTAGTAGAAAGAAATTGCAAAGGTAGCAAATAAATGAATTCATTTGTTTTTAAAACTCGTGACGGGCGATCATAAGATTTACACGGTTGAATATCACGGTTTTATGAACTTTTTCATTTATATTAGTTACACAAGACGGTCGTACTAATAGTTTAACCGCATAAATTTCTATTATAAATGAGATATTCTTGTTACTGCAACGTGTACTTAATTAGAACGGAACGTTAATTAATTTTAAGTTACGAAGTAGAAAATCTGTTTATTCGCATGGGAAAATGTTTAATCTAACGTTTGCGTGGAACGAGAAAACGTATATATTTCATCAACAAAAGAGACCTTTTGTAGTCGTGTTTCAAGTAATTTTACCAGAATTTCTAACCGCTGTTATATGTATAAGCCGACTTTAATCCAAAACTGTGCAGTACACTGTTGTTTATCGATATATTTCGATGTTTCGCCTCGGATGTAATATTGGTAAATAATTACCTACAATATAGCCCTATAGTACGTACGATCAGTGCAATCCATGCAATAGATCCGTAATATACCCATAAAAGAAATTACGAGGCGCAAGTGTTAAAGGGATGTATGGAAAATCATTTTCATTTCTTTCTTTCTCGCTCGCGCTTACGTATGCACGTAGGTCTTGATTTCGGTACGGATAGCGGCTTTAACTTAGCTAGAAATTCTCTTCAGGCAACTCGTCGAATTTCCATTCGACAACGGAAGCCCGTCAGAACTATGCTTAAAACAGACATAACTCCTGCTTCGATTTCCAGCCCGCGGCACGTTTCCCAGGTAGCAACTAGTTTCGCATGATTTGTCCCTTAATTGTCCTCGCGGTACGTTTATTCCTCATTTAAACTTTAAACTGAATGAAACATTTGCAACAATATTCCATGAAAGCATTCGCTCAGTTGAGCGAATCGAACAAACATGGTTCCAGCGTTCTTAGAATATTCTCGAAGGATCCAGACGTTCGATCTTCGATTCGACGAGCATTCATTTCTGAATCTTACTACAGCGAATCTCACTAAACGTACTATCACTACGGGCTTTTATGTAAATTCATATTTTTGGAAATGCAGGAATCGTTCTACTTATTACGTATTATGAGAAGCGTTGTACTTTGAATATTTCATATATACTTTTTCGTACCACGTACATACTGTACGTGAACTTTGCTCTGTCTAATCTCCTACAAATGCGTGGAAATCTATAGTTCAGATCAAACGAGCAATCTCCTTTCTTCTTTTCTTTTTCATCTTTTTCCCTTTTTCTTATTCACGAGTTTGACATGGCACGCACTTTCCAAAGTTATAACATTGTTAGCAACCACTAATGCGAAAGGTGAAAGTAATCAATGGAACAAACACTTATCTATAGCAGGTAGCAAAACTCAATATCCTTCGAGAAGACTAGACCTTCCTGCGAAGGTTTCCTTTCTGTATAGTATGTTTAGTGAACTCGGTAAGTCGTGCGATGCCCTTTTCATACTGTAGCTAGAACAGCTGATCAGGCGGTCAGGATAGTAATTGATAGACGTTTTGTACGTGCAAGTGACGTAAATATTTGGTTCGCGATGCAGATCGATCAATAACGTTGTTTCTTTAACGCGAATTTCCGCGATTCACTGGCGGAATCGGTTCCTCTCTCTCTCTCTCTTTCTCTCTGCTATCGTGCTATTGCGAATCTTTTCTCTCCCGGAAAATTTACATCGGTCGAATTGTCATTTTGTTTGGAGAACACTCGTTCTCTGGAGGCCTTGTGAAAGCGGAAAAAGGCGCGGCGACGTGACGGTTATTTTTTCGCTAAACCGCAGAGAGGTCCTTTTTGAGACGAATCAAGGACAGCACTTTACGCGCTGGAGCATCCGTGGCGGGAGCACAGTCTCGAAGCACTGTTGCTCTTTGCGAAGATTTAAATGAGAGTGGATGAGAAAAAAAAAAACAGGAAGAAGAAGAGGATTGTTTGGTCTCCGATGCATTCGCGGTGCGAAATGCATCCGTCGTCAACTATCGCTGCGGGCGGAAGCTGCACTTCCTTCAGTGGCGGATATTAAGCTCTAAATATTGCACTTGGAGCTTGTTTCCTCGAAACGCGATGAGTTTCCCTTCAAATATTTATTACGAAGATGTCGGATAGAATCTGTTCCATAAATTGATCATTTGCTGCACGATAATTTAATAATGAATAATGTCAGGAGATTTTAATCGCGACCGATCATTTACTTTCTCACATTCATCCCCAAATTTGTTTACCCCCAAAAGAATTTATCGATTCTGGAAAATCGTAATTTCGAAAATTACAATGTTGTACGAAAGAAAGTTTATAAAACAAGAAGGTTAAAAGGACAATATAATTTTTTCTGTAATAGCGTTTTATTTAATAAGAGCAGTAAATACGTGTAACATGTGGAAAATTGTTCAGTACGAAAATTATTAAGATTCGTAATGTATCGATCTTAAACTTTCTTTTACGCACCGCTGTATACGTAGAAGAGTACTATGGTTGGCTTTGCCCTGCGCCTCGTCCACGTCCATTCTTTATTACCATTGATCTTTGTTGCCGCTAGTTTATCGTATTTACGTGGACTTTGTAAGCTCAGGTTTTCGCTAGACAGCGATTCAAAGAAAATTATCCTGCAAACAAGCGGAAAACCGACAAGCTCGTTTCGTTTCCTGCGGTTAACCGGTGGATTTGTGTGACTGACATTTGTGAACATTTTTTAGCGAGCTCGATAACCAAATTTCTGCGAAGTCATTTCTGCGTTGTATATCCGTGATATAGATTTACGGAAATTTAATGGTCAATTGATGGTGAAATTGTCAAAGGAACGCTATAAACTCGTTAATGACATCGATAAATTTTAGTACAAAACGGCGGTTCCGGTAACATTTCCGACCAATCAGCAAATGACGCATTTAAATGTACCATATCGCTTATTCGGATCGATTTTCGGGCTGGTAATTTTTCATTCGAACGTAAGATATTTATTTAATCGCCTGTAATTATACGCCCTGTTGCCTATTAAACTTTTTACCGAATCGGTATGTTTGTTTATCGGCAAAATAATATTCCTGCGGGACAAGTGTAATCAAAGTGATAGTATTATTTTTGGGGAATTGTTTCTATTCGTTTGTGTAAAAAAAAAAAAAGAAAAAAATAGAAAAAAAGAGGATAATGTCAGTGCTGCGTGAAATTCGTTAAAAAGCCGCTCCATGACACAGATCGAAGAAATGAGAAGAAAATGAATGCGAAGAAATCACGAAACGAGTAGTAATTGCTTCATGACAAGCGAACGTAAAACGGTGACAGAATCACCGCTGTTTTAATCGTGAAACGTTGTTTGAATTTCGTTTTTCGAAACAACTTTCTTGCTCCATTAAATGCTTTAATGAGAATTCACATCAACGTTTATCCAAGAAAATACTATGTAGATCCTTTACAAGTGGGTCACTTTAGACGCGCAGTTAATTTTCCACGTCGAAAGGGCAGGAAGTTTTCTTCTAAATGATTAAGTCAAAGTCGGATTTAAGCTTTTAATATTTCCACCTAATGTTCCTAACATTTCCTACTTTTGCTACAGAGGCGCTTGAAATTCGATAATTTCAACGTTCATTGACTTCACTGAAACGAACATAAACTGAGGAAGTAAAGCGGTTTATGGGCTAAACGATGTTAAAAACGCTATCAAATATACGTACATGCGATTCGTTGGACCAGTTACACCACGTTAAAAATTTTACGAAGAGCGTGGGAATGGAAATTCATAAACACGATGTTAACAAAGAAGATTAAATAATCAAAATTGGTAAATAGAAGAACTATGAATATAATGCTGCGTTTTAAAATCACAAAATTGTCCCTTTCGGAGAAAAATACATGGCCAATCACAAAAGTCTACGTGCGTCTATCGAATTTTGCAAAATTATTTATGCTTATGTATCCATACAATTATTATTAATACGTAGACTAGGAACTACTTTTTCAACGAAATTATATTTTTCTATTCTCGATAAATAATTTTAATTCGAGGAAAATATGAAAAAATTCTTGTTGATACAGCTGATTTCTCGTTTTTATTTTATACATAAACTTTCTTTTTTCAAATATTACAAATCTCATTATTAAGTTGTCCCAAACGTGTCTTTCACAATAATGCATCTTTACACAAACATGAAACTTAGTCTCTCAAACGTTACGGTTCTTATCTCAATAGTATAAAATGTATCAGACGTAAATCAATAAAATAATATGAAACAAACGATTGTGCGCATCTATTATTTTCTTATAAAACGAAAGAAACTTTTGGGACGACCTAATACATCGTAAAATGAAAGCGATATCAAAGTGATAAAAATTCGAGGACCACAACATACTTCGTACAATACGACACCTACTATTTTCATGATTTCATACGAACATAACAAGTGTATTTAACTTTGTAACAAAAATGAAAGCGTATGGATCATGCCCCTTTTGAAAAATATGCATCAAGAAAATTCGTAAAGCTAACATTTTTACTGCAACACGTATTTGATGTGTAAGCAGTGTACGTAGACTTTTGTGACCGACTGTATATCTTCGTTAACCGTGGCATGGAAGAACTAAAATCGAGTACAACGTTGACATTTGCCAGGAGTCACCGTAGAGATCGGTGTTGCGCAATCGAACCAAATGGATATCGATGTGCATTAGTACAGTTCCAGACTAAGATGTCCCTCTGAAACTTTTAATAAGCAGCGTGACGACGTCGACGTCGTCGTCGTCGTCGCCGCGTTCCACGGTATCTTCGACTTATTCTCGTCGATTCGATCGATTCTCTTTCGGTACTAATCGGTGAACGGAAAAGGCTGTTCAAACTTTTCTTCCGCGAAACTTTCGACCGGCACGTTTCACTTTGCCTTCAAGATCCTTGTTACATTCTAATCGAATCTGGTCGTTGACTTACGCGAATTGGATAAGAAAATTTCGAAGCGTCCTAACGAACATCTCGCTCGAACGAAGAATTGGAACACAATTGTTGGAGGAAAAATAGGACGAGAAGACGAGATCTCCGAATACTAATCGATGCGCCGTGAAAACGTTCGTTGCGAGCTTATTGCCTGTTTCTAATTAAGTAGGAGAAAGATTATCGATTCGCGACAACGAATTATCGTATTTGAAAACTAACGACACATAAACTGCAACAAACTCGATTGAATAAAATAATCTACGTACGATTAACACGATGCGCGAGGTACTTGCATGTAGGTTTTTTATTAACGTTTTGTTCGAGGAACAAACGTACTTAAATCGTTCATTTCCAAGCGAATAAAAGCTAAGCGAACGAGGAAACGTATTTTCCACTACGAGTTCAAATTCTATCGCTCGTTGATATCTCGAAATTCGTATTAACATCGGAGAAGTTGATCTTCTTGTAGGAGAGATGACTTTACAAATACGACACATTTAACTGGAGAGTAAAATAATGGCGAAATGAGAAATTTTAATTGGAAAGGAAAGCTCTCGTGGAAATAATTAGCCGGTTCGATTATATGCTCGTGGCTCGATCGAAAAACTATGTCGTTCGGAACGAGGCCGAATCGAAGTCGAGATTGAAGAAGCTAACGCTTTAAAGGGGACCTCGTAAGGCATTTCGAAAAGTTTTGATAACAACGTGGTAGCCCGATACTGCTGGGATAATCAAATCCATTCGTTCCTTTTCCTCGACAAACTCGCAGAATCGAATCGAAGAGAGCGGGTCAAGAAGGGCCCGGTAAGAAGGAAATCGACGCGGACTCGACTTCGGGGGCACGTACCGCAAATCAAGTCAGACGGAGCGAACGAAACCAAAGACGTTAACGAGCGAAACAGCGAAACCGGAATCCAGTAGCAGTGGAGAGTCGCCGGGTGGTCCGCGAACCTCGTCTCGTTTTTTACTCTCTCGTGGGCTCCCGTTAGTCGTTAAAACGGAATTAACATATCATACTCGCGTGTAGGTGAACTCGATGAACGGTTCAACGATTCTCGATCGCGATTCAGCCGTGATACTTACCACTTTACTCTAACGTCACGCACCGTTATACTCGTCGATCGATAAACCACGTTACCAATGATTTATCAACGATTCATACTCTGGTGCTTCGTACTCTTCCAGATACACTTCTCACACGAAGAGATCTTGTTTTCTTTTGTTTTCTAAACTTTACTTTACAGAATACAATGGCAAATTTTGCAAATCTTGCTCTTCTCAAACAACTTATCTCGGTGTTTTATCAGCAGTGAAATTTACGTTGCATACTGATATCGAGTATGCATTGATATTATCGTACATCGCGCGAATGGTGTGTTCCGCGAGAAAATGCGAATAGGCGCAGCGCTTGGCAGAGCGTCAAATTAGCTCTGCAAAACGTTGAAACTCTCAGTGAGAAGCTATGGTAAGTCGAATAAAGATAAAATTCGTAAAGATAAACAAATTTTTAAGGTGTATTGAACGAGCGATATGTTTTTCCCGAGTCAACGACATACAATGACTACAAAGAATATTGGCATAATTATAGAATTTACGTACATACCGATTAATTAAATGCAAGCACATCACACGCGTAGAACCTGGTAAGATAACGTTTCATCGGATAATAAGACTGCGTGGCAAATTTTCTGGTCACTGTAACTACTAACTTGGATGAATGAAGAGTTACGACGAGTAAGATATTTCATTCGAGTGCTACGTATACTACTGCCCTGCTCGTCTTTAAATAATTTCAGCGAGACGAGAAATCGATATTCGATAGAGAAAACTACCCAGAAAATTCGGCGAGATTCGTAAACGAGAATAAGCTGAAGCGCGCGAGCTTTTTTTATCCGGTGAAGTAAACGAAATAAAACTAGTGCATTCTCGTTGAAACGCGATCCCTTCGCCCGTGAACATCGTTTAAAATTAATCGTACAAATCCGCGAGTGGCTTTCTTCCATGAGATTTCTTTTCTTTTTTTCGCCACGCACGTTTAATCGGCAACGACGATCGACAACGTGGTTGAAACGCTTCGAAGCGTAACGAAGCTTGCCTCTCGAAACGAAGAAAGAGAAGGAACGAGGAAGAGAGAGAGAGAAAGAGAGAGAGCGAACGAACGAGAACAGTGGAGAATCGTCCGTATAAATGCGAGCGATGTCTCTCGGTGGGAAATTCCCTGGCGTGAAACGATCGTAAGAAACGTTTCCGCGAGGTTCAAGTTTGCCACGTGCTGCACAACGTTGCTCGGTGAAAACAGGCTTGAGTCGAAGAAAGGGATTTACGGGGTTACGTGTATCGACCGTGACATTTGCATAAAACATACCGTACGATCCCGTCGGCTCTCCAAAAGGATTTCCAACAGATTAAAAGCAATTGGACCTACTCGTATCCAAGCCGTTGCTTCCAATTCATTTTCCTTTCTCTATCTGATTTTCTCTTGGCGGAAAAAATGGTACGACGATACAATAGCAGGTGATTCGTAAACGCGCGTTCATAATTCGCGGCAAGAATCTACGCGTTGAAATAAATAAAATAACGTTATACAACTATACTATTATAAACTGTATACTTTGCGTTTTCGAGTTGCGGATGATTAAAGGGAACGATCAAAATGTCGCGTGTTTCAACGTACGTATTACTGCGCGCTTTAACGTTGATCACTATGCGGATTTTTATGAAAACTCGTATCTTTGAGAATATAATTTAAAGATTGAATTTAAAAATATTAATTTAAAAATATAAAATTGTTTTATCTAACAAGTATCGTAGGAAGCGTATCGTACTTTGGATATTTTATAGAATGTGCATTCTCTGCGATCTTGCGTTTTTAAATTTCCTAGAGATACATAAAAATTCGCAGTCTCTTGATTACATGTACAGAAGCGTGTCTAGACATTGTCTAAAGCATAAACGAACAATATCGCTCGACACGAATTGGCTGGAATTTTAGGCAATCGGTATATCGAAATTCTATCTATTATTACATATATCAAATATTTATATATCAAAATGTGCGTTTTCTTTATTTTAATGCGTAGATTCGTCTCCCGAAGTATCGGTCGTACAATCAATCACACGTATGTTCGTTGTGCGTGCGTCCGACTTTGTTTGCGCTCGAGTTTAGATTCGGTACGCGGTGTATTAAAAACGCAGGTTCGTCTATTCACGGCTTGTGATTGGACAAAGCGCGAGATGAAACATTAGAAACGCAGAATTTCATTTATTATTTTAACGAGAGAAAATACACATATAGCGTCTGGCGATTGTGCTAATACCGATTTTCCAGAGCCATTTTCATGCAAAATTTTCATCAAACGCAGATTGTGCGAAAGTAGTTCCCTTGGGAAGTTACATACTGCTTCCAAGAATCCTTTCATCCTTGGAAGCAGCGGTGAAAGCACGAGCATAACTTCTGCAACATCCTTCCGTGCATCAACCTCTGTGCTTCAAATACCATTGATCATCTCGAGACAATATTCTTCTAACGCTTCTCGATCCTTCTTCCTTGACACGTATAATCCTTCAAGTCATTCCAGTCCGGAAGTTTGCTTCAAAGGTTCCCGAATTAAACGCCAAGACGACGTCATGTTTCAGATGCAAAGTTTCTAACCGAAAATATATCCAAGAGAACGTTTCTTCTGATTGAATGACGAGCTAAGGTAACCATATCGCAAGTGTATTTTAACGTTGATCCTCGGTAAATTATATACCGACCTGTAATAATTATATTAAAAAAAAACAGCAGTTTAGACCTTCGAGCAAACCCTACGATCGTTTTAAGAAAGAAAATTGATCAAAATGATAACCAAAAAACGCGACAGATATACATAGACAAGAAGAGAATTAATTTCGTCGTGTGAAATTGACAAGATTATTCAGAATTGATCGACCATTATGATATTAAATGTACAGGTCCTTTGTAATTTAACGTTCCTAAAGAAATAGTTATTCTTAAAGGTTTTAATAATTTTTCAAATAATTTTTCGCGTTTACTTATGTTTCTTTAAGCAAACATATATGTACGGGAATGTAGATATTGAAGTTGGTCCTATCGATAGTAATAATCTTATCCGGGTAACTCGTTTTCCAAGGTTATCCTACGTCAACAAGAACTTCTCCGCTCTCTCGTTTTCTATGAACACTTCTATGAAAGTGTTCGTGCATCGACGTAGTTACCAAGCGAATTAGAGACGGATACAGTCCCTTCTTTCGTTACAAATTCAAGCAGAGGTTTCTTTCTCGCAGTAACGCGGTTAGAGGCACTTACAGAATTAAATCAATCCCCCTCGATCAAGGCGTAAATCCTTCCTCGAGGTAGCTTCCAACGGGAGGTGTTTCAAGACGGATCTGGATGCTTTTTATCAAGTTGCACGATGCGCTTGAATCGCGGTAATGCCGCCAGCCAGAAGTTCTTCGAGACCCGATGAAAGTGTGTCTCCAACCTTCGCTTCGGGAGCTCTTCCGAGCCGGCAGCTATCTTTCCCTTCTTCCTCGTCTTCGTCCTTGTCATCGTCGTTCTATTTTCCTCTCTTCTCTTCTCTTCTCTTCTCTTCTCTTCTTTTCTCTCTTCTCTTTTCTTCTCTTCTCTTCTCTTTGTCAGTGTTCAGCGAAAGCTCTGCTGATTTATTTAAAAGACGGTGCTACCGGCGAGATTCTCGCGAAGATGGAGAGAGGAAGAGGGTGAAAGCTTTCCTCGGCCAGAAATATGGTGATGAATTTAAACGGACGTTATTGGAAGTTGCATAATAGTTAGTGGTTGCGGTTGTCGAGCTGTCCACCTATTCTTTACGAAGCAAATTATCTTCGCGCGACTACTTCCAGTTACCTGGAAATAAAATGAAAAATGAGGTAAAAAGACTGCCTTCGGATAATCGAGTATTCCTCTGTAAGGATAAATTTCTGTGAGACTTTTTCTCTCTTTTTTTTTCTAATTATGAGCTTATTGTCTCTCCCGTCTCGTACCACTTTTATATTGCTCTTTGAAAAACACTCTATTATTCTTGATAGCATGCACCGGCTTCTGTCAATTTTTTAGTCCACTTGCTGCTTACGTTATTTTAATAAAGGATCATATATGAGAATAAATCCAAATATCTTTGTTTATTATTGTATATTAAAATTTCTCTCCTACTCATAATTCGCTGATAATTAAGCTTCGACGCGCATGAACATTTTCTTGTACCTGTTTGAATGTCGATAGACATACCGATAGAATTTGACGAAACGATAGGACGATATTTCGAAGTAAGTTCAACTTTATGAGAATTTTAACGGTAAAAGTCGGACGCACGCGAGTGGTTCTGGAGATGTTGAAGGTTGTAAAAAGACATGCGTTCATTATTCGAAATAAAAGTAGATCCATCTTAAAATGTAATAAATATCGCAAGACAGAGAAAACGGAACGACAAGAGAAGCAAAACGCAGAAAACGGAAGAAGCAAGAGAATACGTTTAATTCGTTACAGGTTGATCGTTCCGTTTAATTTATATCGCCTCTAAATAGATCACAAGGAAGTTGAATAAGTTTTTCTGCCAATGAATTAATCTTCTTCTTGCTATCGGAATCGCAGAATTACCTAAATAAAAAGTATCATCGAGAAAATTGGCTCGACAAATTTATCTAATTACTAGGAATGGGAAAAACATAAAACTTTGACGAAAAGTCGATTGGATATTATTTTCTTTTTTTTTTTTAAAGCAACAGCACGTAAACGTATTCGCGTGGAAGTGTATCTGGACAGCGGTGTAATCGACTCTCGAATAATGTTTCTGTGATCAAAAGATATGAATGACGTATGTACATACACCTTGTTTATCGTGTACACACAACTCCTCCGTTTTGTCTACAAACGGTGTGACGAGACCGAGTGTCGTTGACAGAGTAATGACGAGATATCAAATATTTTACTAAAACGCAAGTAAACTGCTACCAACGCGCAAACACTGGACTATTCATTTTTAAGGCGAATCGATCGAAAGGAAGCTACGAGGCTACGGTATCAGCTTTATGAATTTTCCAAGCCAAACAACTTTCCTCGAAGAAAAGTCAAAACGTTTCCGTTTATACGTCGCCTTTAGATCACTTCAACTTCCTTTGTTTTGCACAATGACAAAACGTTATTACAATGGCAATCTTTCGTTAAATCGTGATGAAACATCAAGTTCCACCGAGCAATCGATTTATTTATTAATAGTCTCTTCGAAGCAAAAGGATATCGCAGACAATTTACCGACAATCCCAAGATAATAGGCCGAAGAGAATCAATAATAAGCCTCGTTTATCGCGATTTAACGGAACCGTAAAAGGAACGGCAAAAGGATGGGAAAGATCATTCGTTTATCGTAACGAGCGCTGGTTATCCAGCGAAATAATTAAACCGCGAAACGATATGAAAACGCGATATATAAGTTTCCGCGTTTGGTTTGGACGATCGTAAACGAAACGTGGCCATTTAATCGCGATAATTCGAAAGTTCGATGCGCATTGTGAAATTCTCACGAGCACGTTCTTTTTCATTTATTCGAGTGATTTTCAATGGAACACCGATCCATCCTAATATTTAGAGTTTCGTTGAATATTCTGAACTTTCATCGGGACTTTCATCGATAATTTTATCGACGATCTCTTCTCAAAATTGAAGTGTTCGCCGCCGTGTTATGATTAAACGCAACTGACAAATGTTCACATTGCGCGACATTTCCATAGAGGAAATCGCCGATTTTCCAACAACCGAGACATTATTTTTCCGGATATCGATCGTTATCGGTAGACCGCGGAGTTTTATGCGTTTATAGAAGATTTGCGGATGCAGAGATGCGCGGAATTCGCATAACATTGCGAAAATAGATAAAATAACCAAAGTGAAGCTCCGTTTTTAATATTTACTACATAAAACGATTCTCTATCCAAATTCCCTTTTGTTTTTAATTATCTTCGTAAAAATATGAATTTGCTTAAATATATCCGCGGTTTCTTCACTTATCAACGTTTCGTTTCTTCAAGATCCTAAGGACCATCGATACTCGCCTGGTAAAGTATTTGATATTGATCCGCAAGGGGCGAGTTAAACGAGTAAATAGAATTAAGAAAACTAGATCTTAAATCCTAGTGGTACGTTAAGCAATAAGCCACGCTGGAAACGATACATATCAAGAATTGCCTGTCCGGTGTTCTCAGTGTCGATACACGACATTACACACCGAACGAAGAATAAGATCGAAGCAGAATTTCGAGGCTCGATACCTTTTTCATTTACGTAGGAAAATAATAACACGAAACGCAGGGAAACGGAATTTCTCGGTTCTTTCGCCACTCGATTTCACTGAATTTTACGTCGGAAGATTAGCCCACGTCGTTCGCTGTCTAATGAATTTTCATTGGGAAATCGTATTAGAAATATTTTCTTGCGTGATCTAATGCGTACTATAGCTTCGACCGAAACGTCGGTAAACGAAATATATAAATTCAGATATTTGCGATTGCAAATTACGTTTTTATCGCGGTCCGTTATTTAAGGGTTTACTTCTGGCAAACAGAGTATCGCGAAAGCTGAAAATTTCCGAATAATTTCTGCGAAATGGCAAACAGATACAAAGTGAATTTTTCACTAGTAACGGAAAATATTACTCGTAAACGGTATACTATGTGTAAAATCGTACGAAAGTAACGCAAAAGTGAATTTTCCACGAAAATGTTCAACTTATATGCGATATATAGAAACAACAAATCAAACCTGCTTTAATCGATTTATTTCGACTTGCAAATTCGCTAAAAGTAGTCTGTGTATATAAAAGAAATATCCAGTCGAGAAGTATCATAAAGTACATACTGTGGCGAGCGGAAAAACAAATTTGAAAGCTTATTTTATCGATAATCGTATTACAGTTTTAGAGAACGGAATTCTATTTTGCAAGAGTGAAACGAATAAACATACTATACATATCAAACTAGTTAATCGTTGGTAACAATGGTGAAAAGTATCTAGTTCAAAGTTAATAGATCTTCGTACGTAAGGTATCATTTCTTAACTTTCTTTTTACCACAGTTGTATAGCTTGAAATCGAGTGGAAAGTTAGAAGAGTGAATTATCAAAAGGGAAAGTGTAACCGTGGAAAAACCAAGTTACACGAAAGCGGACACGTTAGATAATTAGAATTAGACGAAGATATTTTGTTATTCCAGTAGACTGAAGACAATCCGCGAAATAAGAAGCAGTATTAAGCCGATATTTTCCCCTTCGTTACACGTGAATCACCCCGATGTGTCGCGTGATTTACGAGCATAATAAGCAGGTTCGTTGACTGGATCAACGATATATGGCAACCGATCGACGAATGTAAAAAGTGTATAAACGATTACGTTAGAAATCCACGAGACGAACGAAAGAACGGTAAAGAGCGGAAAAGCCAAACGTGGAATTTTATTTCTGACGCGGATATGCGCTAAATGAAGCTAAGCTCGCGGGAAATGATTGCATCGACGTCGCGAGGAAAGCGAGTTAAAAGCGAGAGGGATAAAGAGAAAGTGGAACGGGGAGGAAGAAAGATGGAAACACAACAATGGGCCATTTTATCGAAAAAGCCGGAGAAAAAGAGCGCCGTGAGGCAATGCCACTTTTGTCCGGCTCGCATTTTCGCTAGGCCCTCGAGAGACTGGCCTTTGACAGAACACAAAAGGCTATTGTGCGATGACCCGTTAAAAATCGTTGTCCGCCTAATCGGCCGAAGGTTGATTCGATAAAACGCTAAAGGGCAAGCCGGCGAAATTTGCATCTCGGTACACGCAGCCCGCGGTGCAGTAAATCCGGACCTCGATAAAATTCCCCGTCGACAGTCGACAGTCTCGGCTTCGCTTTTCCGCACTTTCCCCTCCGTTTTTCCACGACCTTTCCTATCGGCTCGATTAATTTCACCACCGCGACAGACCGCAGGGACGATCGCGGCTACAAACGATGTGCCGATTATTTTTATTCATTTGCTTATTTGTTTAGTTCTCCGTCGACTTGCCGACTTTCGTGTCGACGCTTGTTTCGCGTACCACGAAACAAAGCTCGTTTGAAGTTTTCTTCTTCTTTTCGATATGTGGAAGCTTAGGCGTATTCTCGCCAATCTTTGAATCCGTTTCGAAGCGAGCTTTGCTATGATTTTTTATTGATTTTGATTTGTTTAAAAAATTGGACAATTATTTAGGAATTATTACGCGGATATTGTCTTGCGCGATTGAGTTATTTCTAAAGTTGAAATTTACCTTCCGCAAGTTAATAGTAACTTCGTTCACGTAACAATAATAAGTTCAATCGTATAATATGAAGCAAACAAGATTTTAGAAGTAGATTTTATACATTAAAAA
This sequence comes from Bombus terrestris, assembly GCF_910591885.1. Lineage (NCBI taxonomy): Eukaryota > Metazoa > Arthropoda > Insecta > Hymenoptera > Apidae > Bombus > Bombus terrestris. Next base: position 6,424,623 of record NC_063271.1, on the reverse strand, counting down.
TCAGGTAATCGCTTTATTTGACCCAAAGTTAAAGCAGAATGATCTACAGCCTGAGGTAATTCGTCAAATCGCTAATACGATTGCTAAATTACGATTATTTTCAACGTGTAGTTCTTTCAGACAGAGTTCATAGATTTTTGCTTTTTACATACATCTGTTAGATCGCGTGCTTGCACGAATAGAAAATTCTGTTCGATCATAATCGTTTGCTTGATATTTTAGTATAATTATAATTATATATAATGGATAGCTATAATTATCATGTTTCGCGTGAAACTGACAGGTGTCCCAATGCTTACGAACCAGAGTGTAGTATCTGCTCTCGCCATCGATGCTGACACGATTAAAAAAGCTGAAACTTCGTAGGACGATCGTTTCAAAAGTTTCCATTCTCAGAGACGAAATAGACTTTTAGATGCACGTCGAAGCGAACTCGTGCGATTTGCATTTATTGCGAAACGCAAAATCGCCTATCGGTTACAGTACGTTCTCCGGTAAATAAAAGCGTTACCGCGATTATTTGCAGTCGTTGCACGAGTTACGATAAGTCAACGTTTAACGTTTGATCGTCGAAGTTGCGCAATTTTGAGTAGCGCTTGACGCTCAGCTAGGCGATTGCTTAAAGACATGGCGCGCTGTTGATATTGGTAGCTCAGCCAAAAGAGCGGATCCTGGTTAAATAACCATAGTAGTAGAAGTTGCTTGGTACCGAGAAAGAGGGTTGATATAATATTTGCCACTCTCATGATTTGTTCAGTAGGAGAGCGTGTAATCAAAGCGGCTAGCCCCGAAGGAAGCGGAAAACGCGCTTCTTTAGTAGAAAAGTTGGTAGGGCTCGGTAGATTAAAGAAAATATTTTCTCCCGATCAGCCGACTTTGTTATTCTCCGTCGTAGACGATCGAGAAATTGTACGTAGCGCTTGCAAATTTCCCCAACACGAATACTTTTTCATAGGATCACGCGCGATATATATTTTCCCTGTGTTTGACGTTTATTCGATCTATTTAGACGCGGACTATGCGACAAGGAAATTCAGTGAAACTCGAGTGGGCCTATTTCGCGATCGACGATTCCATTAAGCAAGACTGCCCGTACGTAGCTCAGGTATCGAATCTCGAATGAATCGAACCGATTGCCGAAATTCTGGTGGATCGCGTGCGATCGAACCGACTACCTTAGGGCCGTATCAAACTAAACGCTATAGTTCAAAACGAATACATATCATTAGTTCTTAACGAGGCGCGACGTAAGTATAGCTGTAATAAAAGAGAACGAGAACAAAAGAGAAACGATAACATTAACAACTAATTTATTACACATTTACCGCATCTTATATACATAATATACATACAAATTGATATATATGTATATATATATTGTATATACCAGATATATGTATTATATATATATAATATATATATATGTATTATATAATATATACACGTGCATACAAATCGGTGAATAGGTGATAAGGTTTTGCTAAGACGATAATCGTATCGGCGATCGTATGGATCGCAAAATAATAGGAAAAATCGGACGAAAGTGAACGCGTAGATCGTGATCCACGCGATCGTCGTCAACTGTACAGCGACGTTGAACCGAAAGAAAAAGGACGATATTCTATCGACAAAGATCCAGACAGTATTTTAAAATGTCATAGATAGCTTAGTTCTCTACGTATTAATATATCTATTCCTACACATACTTACATCACTCTCACACGCACACAGCGAGCACAGGAAAAATCGTGTTGCGAAAATCGACGAGAAGAAGGTGGTAGGTTTACCACCGACGCTGATCGATTTCTGTCGGCGAAGGAAACGATATTATCCGGAGGCAAAACGGAGACGCGTGCTCGCGCACAAATACACACGAATACTGACACAAGATACAGGCGTACACGCGTACACATAAGGAATATTATATCGTTGTCGATGTCCTAAGATTGTTAAACCGGGAACGCGATCATCGACACCTCGAGATCGCTCGGGTGCCGACGTGTCGCGTTTCCGATCGTGTAATTCACGTTTCAATGATATTTATTATTTTTTATAATAGCGTATACCGTGTATGTGTTTTCTGTCGTGATTACCCACGTTTCTCCTTACCTCGATAGATGTTTAATAACGCGGATAGGAGAAAAAGGAACAACGACGAACGGAGCGAGAAACACGGAGAAGAGGAATGAGGAGGAAAAAGAGATTCGATGCTCCCCATGGCGTCGAATCTCGTTCCTCCACTCTGTAATTTTCCAAAACGCTCCGTTGAAACGTTGCTCCTTCTCCTAGCCCTCCCTCCAGGAGTCTTATTAATTCCCTAATTATTGTGTTGTTACTTGAAAATCATTAGGCCGCGATAACGAACCGCGGGCCCGATTGTTTAACTGCATATATGATCGTCGACCCTGGTCGTTGTCTACGTAACCCTTTCGCTGCAAGGATGCTTCTTAACCCTTCTTAATCGCCTAAAGAGACAAGCTTTCGCGTCCGACAGAGGGATAAAGCTTCAAAAACGACAAAAAAACGGAAAAGAGAGAAAAAGAAGAAAATATGAAACAGTCAACCTTATGATCTTTAGAATACGAAAAATGAAAAGGAGCAAAAAAATTAAGCATTCTTTAGAGACGTTAAAAGTCGTCGTCCGGAGCGCGTAATTTCGTCGTCGTTTTAAACAAGGTAGAAAAAGTTTCGATGTTCACTAACGTAGTTTTAAGCGATCGTTTTTAAGTGTGTTCTTCCGATTCAATCGTTTAAACTAGCCAGCTCGCGAAGGGTTAAGAAGATCATCGAACCCTTATCCATGGATCGCAGCGTCGACAAACGAAAACGTCGAGAGGGACGCGTTCGCGTTTCTGTCGGAACGCCAGATCCTTCGAAGCGAATCAAAATTCCGAACAACGTTCGAGGAAATCGAATTTGGAAGTCGTAAGCAGTCGAAACGTTAATACGATGACACGACTCACATCCACGATATCCGTCGTTTATGAATATTCGGATAGAACCGTGTCGTTGTTCAAATCGTCTACGCTCATCCTGTGTAGCGCGCTTCATTGCGAATTATAGCGCATCTGTGACGGATGGTCGTTAATTACGCGACAAACGATCTCGTGTTCATTTTTCAGTTATTCCTTGAAATTATTTGCTCTCAAGGTCGGCTCTATTACGTTCGTAGTATTTTTATTCCGATCAAATCGGTGATTCAACGATCGTTAAATTTTATCTTCCGTTAAAGTTTCGACGCTGTTAAACGTATATTTGATTCTTTCGAATCAATCGATGTGATATTATTACGATGCTTCGCTCGATCGATTTATTATATTTGGTTAACGCAATCGACGGACACGTTCCGTGCGAAAGGAGAATATGTTACCATGGAGGTGCGATCCGTCGAAATAAAAACAGGCTCGAAATAATTAACGTGTCTCATTATTCGGTACACGATCGTGTGCATCGTCGGAACCACGATGTACATGTATCATCGATGTATTAAACTTCTGTGTACGTATAGTAACAATAAAGTCATTGTTGGCGGAAAACTCGTATAATTTCTACGAGCAGAGTAACCGCGTTGCAAGCGTGAATTTTAGAAATTCTACAGAGGTAAATTTTAACGCGTATCGACGTATCGAAACGTATTAACGATCGTATTAGTAAATACGATAAAGATGTCTAACAACTGGACGTTCATTTCGAAGAAATTTTATCCCTTCGTTTCTCGATTGTAATGCGCGTGATTATTCGATGCGTTTGTTACAAGTGGCGTGTGTATTAGTTACGTAAAAAGAAGCGATGTCGTGCAACAGAAAGCAATAAGTTGTCTTGCGTAGAACGAGCCTGAACACCTAGTCGTTGACTGATAGTACGTATATAGTTTAAAATAACGAACAAACGCGTAGCGCACCTACCGCATCTCCATTGTCCGATTTACTAAACGCGATTTAATAATATTTCGCGATGAATTAAAGATAATTTAAGCAGAAGATAATTAAAGAAATAAGATAGATAAATATACGCTGTGTTACTTTATCTCGGTATCGATCATCGTTTCTTGCGCACATATAGGAGCACGGTATTGAAATCCTTGTAAACGTTGCCAAAAAGTGTGATTCTTATCATTAAACAATTCGGAAACGCTCGTCTCTCGTTCTACTTGAACTGTTTCAGACGATAGACAGAAACGCGAGCTTCTTTTATCGCTGTGTTTTGATTAATTCCGTGGTTTTGATGGAGGAAATTCGTTGCCAGTCAAACAGTCTTTTATTTTTCTTTCTTACGAGTGAAATTTATCACGCGAAGTACAAGAAAATTTATCAGAAACGTTAGTCTATGATTCCGTGAAATTGATCGCACATCCACGTTCAATGATACGCGTATTATTCGTTCGACAGAATCAGCCCAATCAGCTACGTTTATTTAGATATACGCAACAAGTTCGATTTATTGCTCGCTGGTAATTTCTAACAATTCCTACGCGATTCCACGAACAGATAAATTTAGCGTGAAATTGAGTTGAATAAATATTCGACAGGCGTCTTACATTTTCATCGACTGAAATTAGCTTCGCTCTGCCGATTGTCCAGCCAGCGTTTCACCTCGTTGGCTAACAGTTAATTAATTACAATTATCCGAGGAATACGTTCAATTTATCGTCGATCACGCTTGCTTTACCATCAATCGAAACCAATCGAGCGAAACGCGGATTGCCTTGTGTCGAAACGTCAATCCCAGATCCAAAGAGGATGTATCGCAAGCTTTGAATCTCGGTCGGCCGAATAGGCTGAACAGGCGGTTCGAAATAATTCGACGTCTTTTCTCTCGTACTGTGAAAACGAGAGCGTAAAAAGCTCGCCGATCTTTGCACGCTCTTTCAAGTGCACGAAACTGCTTGCGCCTGCCGATTAGGTATGTGTACTATGTACATGTAAACGGTATCAACGAATTAGACCAAAAGTCGTTTTTTTACGAAGATCGAATTTATACAACAAAAGAATAAAAAATAAAAAAATAAAAAATAGAAGAAGAAAGTGACCAAAGTTGAATCACGGTCGCGTTTCTTTGAGCAAGAGCAATGGAGACGCGGTGGAGAGAAGATGCACGTTTCGTTCGACGCGTACCGCCGCAGGAATTTCGAGGAAAACCTTAATACGCAATCGTAATAACGAGAAATTAGACATCGATACACGTGTATACTTCGCTGGCGCATCATCGTGAAACGATGTAATCGATTCGCTACGATTTGATGCAGACGTGCGCTAAAAAATACAATCTCACGCCTCAGCTCGTTTCCATTCGATCAATCACTTGTTCCGACGTTTACGAGCTTTACCGTGTCGTCGTATCCTTTGTTATAAGTTTAGCCGCTCTTAAGTTTCGTACACTTCTATTGGCATCGAGAAGTTCTCTATATAAAATCGAATTTTCGGAGTTTAACTTCTTTCGTGCCACGCAACAACATCAACACGTCGATAGAAATGTTTCTAAACCGATAAACTATATTTCGCGGTCTGGATATATATACGTATATTTCATCTTTCTTTCTTCGTTTAAGTTTCTTAATTTAACAGCGATTTAACGTGGTTACTTACGATTTCATAGACCATTAACAGTCAGTATCCCGCAAATAATAACACGGTAGTACAGCTCGTAAGATCGAGTTAGATTTCGATTACGTAAAATTGTCGTGTCATTGATTTTGGTGATTGCGCGATTCTTTTCTCTTTTTCTTTCCTTTCTCTGCTTATTGCACGGCTGATATACCGACCTATTACTTAGAACAACGGAACGAACTCTGAAAGCAATAAAATTTGTATTCGTTTTATCGATCGCTTGAACTTGTAACGTCCTATTGATTTATGAAATAGCGAACGACCCGGTAGATCATCGATCTCACACATACAGGTGTTCTTAACCGTACTAATATATGCGTACATTTTTGTAACTATTGTATGTATTGCAGCGTAAGAACCAAAGAAATCGGTCGTTGTTTATTAAAATCAATTGTAACGATGTAAGCAACGTTAACCGAATCGACAATTTCGAACGAATACATCTTTTTTTTCCTTCTTACTTTTATGCCGCTAATATGATCTTGTGAAAGGTTTATAGTACTCGTATCATAAAAGATATATGATTAAAATTTAAATATTGTAAACTAATATATATATATATTATGTGACACTCTCTCTCTCTTTTACTTACATTCTGTATATTATTTGCCAGAGTCTTGTAAAGAATGCATCGTTTCTGTAAAAGGAAAAGGAATAAAAGTAAATAAAAGTTCATTTTTATTTTATAAGTTGTAAGTTACATATATATATATATATATCTGTCGCGTGAATTCCAAAGAACTAGATGCATTTTTACCTGTAGAAATTAATTTCGCATAAAACCTGGGAACGTGGTACACGTGTTTGTAGGGAGAAGATAATCCACGATTTTGCTTTAACGTCTTCTCCGTATCAGACACCTGCATAAACTTCTTATCAAAAATGTACAGCGTTTGTTTCACGCGAGAAAACAATTTATATAAGTTCGCGCTAAAACGAGCGACTCGTACGAGCGCCGGATTGAACAGGAGCGTAAAGAGAAACGGAAGAAAAGGAAGTTTCGAGACCGGAAAGAGAGAGTGAGACGCTCCCGAGACGATTACCAACGATTCGATGGTTAGTTTTAATCCTTTTTGTACGTTTATATGCAGTTAAATGACGTGTACATAATTATCTAAATCAGTGTTGTGAGATTAATGCGATTGTAATACCTACACACCGACCCCATTAGTGGAAGGCATGTGCTTCGAATTATTATCCTTGAAATTTCGTGAGGTGATTAAAAGGTCCTTTCGAAACGTCGTTGTTGCCTTGATGTCGTCGACTTGAGACAAACCAATTTCCATTATTCTTACTAAGTAATTTCGTATTTAAAAGAAAATGACAAAGTAAGAACTCTTGTTTAGGATAAAGAAATTGCGTTTACTTTCGAATCGATGACATTAGGACTATCTTTTTATTAACTTTCTATTAATACCGAATTCCTCCAGTTAATTTTATTCTTATTGCTATCAAAAATATCCGATATCTTTCTTTTACCTCTTTAGCCAGTTTCCCCTCTGAAGAACAAAATGAATTACTTTCAATTTTGCTTTCTTTAGTGCCATCTATATATTACGTATCCATAGTTCATAATTGAAAGTCACGAATGGCAGTAAACAGGAAATGATTGAACCTGACAGGGAATGTATCGTTACATGTTGAATAAAGGAAGACAAATAAAGAAATCGGTAAATCTCTAAACAGAAATGAATCAACGATTCATTCTGTAGTAAAAAGATACAACAGTGGCGACAATACCGTGAACGAGCTGCTGCAACCGTGAACAGATGCAAAGAAAGAAATTAACAACATGAGATGAAAAATCTGTGCTCTGCGAGGTAAACAAGATGTTCCTATATTTAGAGTTTAATAAAAAGCTATACGCACAAATTATGTCGCATAAATGTATTGTTACATACATTACTGTCTTTCATCTATATTTGCATGAAACTTTTATGCCAAAATATCACATGTGATTACAGTAACTGTATATATATATATATATATATATATCATTTATAGGATATAGTTTGGAGGGGCCCCTTTTCAGGATACTAAACTCAAAAAATCTCAGTGAAGATTCTAAATAGAAACGCCCTTAAGAAAATCATGGAACGTGGGCTTGCTTCTTCCCTGGTGAAGTCGTATTATATCGTGTTGATACTGCATCAAATTCGATTGAACAAATATTTCGTTGATTTGCGCGTGCGCGGGAAATTTAAATAATAAGGTATATAGATGAGCATACGTTTAAGTTACACTTCAGTTTATCTTCATACTTTCACCGGTAGATGGCATATAATCATAAATGAGCTAAAGTCCCATTTCCATTGATACATTGAAAGCTATAATACAAGATAAACACGAAAGCTTCTAATCGAATATTTCGACAATTTCACACGTAATAGAAATATAATTTTTATTGCGTTTATATATTACATAAAAAATATAAATTTATACATAGATTTAGATAGAATGTAACTTTTCATAAAAATGTGGCCATAGTTACCCATAATGCTCATGATATTTGGCGGTGAAATATTCAAAATAGTTGGAACAGTTAACCTAAAACGTGACAGTTCAATATGTATTAAGCAGATGTCAAACATGAGCGGAATATCAGCGGCACACGTTAGAAAATTAAGTAAATATAAATACTTTACCAATTTTTTATTATATGGTATAGCAAAGCAAAAGATGGGCATAAAATTTATCAATCTTTCCAGGTCATAATATCGAGGAAATTCGATTGAGAGCACTAGATAATATTATTTCAAAATACAATCTTGGTTTTGGTTGCGATTGCGATGCTGTAAGAAAAGAATTAATAACAAAGTTATTTAACTGGTTTTCATTTGAAGTCTTCTCAGAGATACAGAAGGTTTTAGATTTATTACTTCGTTTATTAAAGGTACTTAAAAATTTAGTTTCATTCATTCATTCATTAATCAATGATTCAAATACTAACAAGCGATAATTGTACTTCTAATAATTTAGAAATTATAATATCTCACAACAAAAATTATATTTAAAAACTTATAATTGCATATTATTATATATTTTGTAAGACAGATGATAGAATTTACTTAAATACATTTGGTAAATTAAGACTTCAAAATGAACTCCAGGAATTAAGAAGGAAATTAGGTTCAGAATGGTATGAAAAATTAAATGAAATTGAAGAAGCTGTTCTTTGTTCAGATAAGTTACAAACAATATCATCAAACTCAAAAAGTATAAAGGTTCTTATATCTACTTTTAATTTTAACTGTATTTGTAAGTATATTGAAACAAATTTGTCATTCAAATTTCTTTTTAAGGATGCTAGCTGTCCAACATTAGGATTTATCGATTATGACAGACATAGAACACGTATAAAAGATTATGAATATAATGGAAATAACAAAATACATAGAAAAGAAGATCATAATTTATCTCAAAGTGGGCTTACTACTACCTCTGCTTTGAACAGGTAAATACCCTAAATATGTTTTTCACAGTATGATAATTATATATGTGTAATCTTTTTATTTTGTTTTATATAAAATTTCTTATATTTTTTGTCTAATACATATAATTTATAGTACAGTACCATTTGACTTAACATTAGAATGTGGAGATGGAACCCCGATATCTAAAGCTACCGAAGGTGGTATTAAATGGTTAATCATGCCATGGCAACCTTTAGTCACTTCAGATAGAGGTGTCTTAGCAGCAGTTGAAGAAGCCCTAAATAATAGCTTAGATGCAAATCTTATATTACATACATGCCAATTTATAACAAACGTGATGATGCAGGATTTTCCAGCAGAAGTTTTTCTTCAAAGACCAGCAATTGTTTTTGTGAATATTTAAGCTTTTCATTAAAGTGTTATGATATTGTATTGATATTTAATAATTAGTATTTAATAATACAATATTAAATTTCAGATATTACATAATCTTTTGGAATCTAGTGTAAATAACACAAATGCCAATTTTAGAAATATAATACCAATGGTATTGAAAACACTTCACAAATTAACACGATCTTTAAGACTACGAATCTATTATTACTGTGAACCGTGTATTGCAAATAAAAAACAAAAAGTAAATAAATACAGTTTAAATTTAATACTTAATTATAATACTCGAGTATAGCATAATATATTGATAAAGAATATATTTTTCAGTTATTGGCAGAAAAATTAAGCAATAATGTTTATTCTCCTTCTGAAACGAGAGATAGTCCTGATGGAGGATTTCCAGAAGTTAATTATCAAGCATATCAATCTACTGTAAGTATTTAAATACTGTATAAACATATTTACCTACTAATGTTTTGTATATTATTTAGGGAACAAGCGAAAGAAGTCAAAGTGTATCAGATAATATTGATGATTCTATTTTACAATTACAACAAATGCTTATACCAATCTTTTGCATTGAAACTTTAAAACATGTTATATCTCAATTGAGTATTTCTACTAATTCAACACTTATATTAAGAAGTACTAAGTATGTAACAGACGTAATATATGAACTGGTACAAGTACTCATCATAAGCGTCATGCCAAATGTTTGGCTTTGCAATGATGATATTGCTTTAAAAGTAATTGAAGACATGAAAGTATTATTTGGCATGCTAGGAGACGTCATAGAATATTTTGGAAATTATAGCACAATAGATGATTTTAGAATAACATATTTGCACCTTATAAGTATTACAATGAAACTTTTAAGCCACATAGTTCCTCTAGAAATAGCGGATGTTATCTTCCCTAAATCACTTAAAACATCAATATGTGTAGCTATAATGGATGCTGCTATTTATTTTTTATACCCAAAACTACACTCTATATTACAAGAATATGGCCGTGTATGTAATTTCTAACTTTTTTTTAACTAATTAAAGAAAATCTTATTAGTCTAATAATTTATTGTTGTACACTTAACAGCAATTTCAAGGTAGCGATGAAATTATATATATTAAAACATTCGACGAAACAAGACTGATAACAAAGTCGATACAAGCAACTATATGCATAATAAAAAATACACCTAATTCATCTCATTCGGAAGTTTTAAAAATGTTGTATGCTTCAAAATTAAGTTTACCTTATCACAAAAATTTTGGTATTATTAAGAAAACTATCGAATTTTTACAAAATATGAATAGGTATATTCTTTTTGTGAATTATATGAATTTGAAAATTTTATCGTTGTTAAAACAACTTAATTATTGCGTTATAATTTATTTAATGTTTAAGGTATTCTCCAAGTAATGAAGACCAAACATTAGCTACAAAATTAATATTAAGTTTATTAGCAAATGCAGATACTGATATACAATATGCCACATATTTTGAATGTCATACTTTAGTTAAAAGTATTTTAGGAGTAGAATATAACAAAGAAAAGTTATCATGGGAAAATCTGGCATTTTTATTTGAATTATCTGTGTTAATTGAAATCATATCCTATGGTGTAACACATGATGACAAAAGGGTAAGATGAAATCTTATGAATAAATTTGACTTAAATGATATGCAATCTGCAAACAATTATTTATGTTTTTGTTAGATCAAGGAAATGTCCGAAGAGATATTAGTTTACATATTAAAAGGAAGATTACAGATGGGAGAAAATGGATGGTTAAAATCTCTAGAAGCCATAGTACAAGTATTACCTTTTTTACAATGTCATGCTCATCCTTCTTCAACCTTAGGTCAATGTGTAACAAAAATCTTTGATCCTGATGTTTCTACTAATATACAATTGCCATATATCGAGGTAATATGTCATAATTTATTATTGGAAAAGTACATTTCTTATATTCATAAGTCTTAAAATAGTTTGAAAAAATACATGTTTATTTAAAAGGTTTTGAAAGGTAATTTAAGGTTCTTATTTTCGTCGGATGAGGATATTAGATACGAAGCCGTTTGTAGATTGATTTGGCTTCTTGGAAAAGAAAAGGATTCAGTTAAAAAATTACCACGATTATCATCCCTACACGATTTACCTCTTAGCTCACTTTGTATATTTGATCGTCAAAGGGTTTTTAAAAGATCTGAAGGCAGTTATCAGGTTACACATTTTATTACATTTCATACATTTAAAAATTATTCCACGCATTGTAAATTTTATATATGGTCAATACAGGAATAATACAGTCAATGTTTTTACAGAGGAGTAATTTATTATCTGTACTTGAAATGCTAAATGAGCCGAATGTCGATCCTAAAATACGTAAATCAGCATTAGTACAAATTAGCGTTATGCTTACAGATTCTTCTTTACACAAGTTATTTATTACTGAAAATGGATTATCGTTGATCTTGAACATATTTAACAGTGCTCTAGTAAGATTCTATAATATCTATGCTATATAATTCCTTGAATAATCTTTCTCATTCTACCTGAATGACATCATTTTTTAGGTTGAAAAAGAATATGTTAATTATCCAGATTCTGTCATTCCTATAATTACTATACTAAAACTACTAGCATCCTCTGAATGTTCTATACGTCAAGATCTGTCCATTCGTATTAATGTCTTGTCAAATATAACCAGAAGTAAGTGCAATAAAAAATTCAAAATAATCTTTATTGCTATATTACTAAAAAATATTTTTTAGGTCTTTTTCTATTTCCAAATAATGAATGTATTAAAACTGATGGTTCACAACTATTATGCTTATTACTTTATAATGATTACATTATGAGATTGAGTGAAAAATATACAGAAAATTATAATCAACTAAATATTTCTTTGCCTTATATTATTGTATCTAAAATGAAATTACCATTTCTTTGTAAATCGCATTGGAAAATAAGTAGACATAGACGATCAGATATGTCTGGTAAATTATAGACTTAATTAAACATTTTAAATATATTGATTGTTTATATCTTAAAGATCAATATTATTAATCTGTAGTTCTTATTTTCTAGTTCTTCATGGCAATGACTCACTGGTATTAACATTTATAAGACAATATTGGATATGGGAATGGAATGGTGGTATAAATGTACTTTGGAAACATTTTAATGATCTTCATGATTCTAATATATCAAAAAAACTAAAAATTCTAGAAAATGAATTTTTAGTCTTACGTTTTAGCTTTCCTCATTATTGCTGTCAACAACAACTGTACAATATACAAAATTCAACTACCCATGATTCAGTTTCATGTGCACTTGACTACCTTACAATGTAATCACTATTTGCGATACTTTTATAATAACCATTTATGATTTGATTTTTTTGTAAAATTGTTATTAATTCACTAGTAATTTTCTTTTTTAGGCATATAAAACTTTATAAAATGGAAAAATGTGAGGAAATAAAAGATATAAGCCTATTACCATGGGAACAAACGTTCGAACGATTTTTACTTTCACAACCTGCAAGTAAAGAGGATTGTGATTTATTTGTTGAAGTTTTAAATTTTCTACAGTTTTATATCAATATTACAAAAGATGGTAAAATTTAAATAATTAATAGAATTTATGTATCATTTGAAACACAGTGAAAATATTTGTATTGTGTTACATTAGGAAAGTATAAGTGGACTAATAAAATAATGACAAATATAACTAAATCTCTAACCGAATTATTAAAAAGCTCGGAATTAGATAATCAAAACGTACATCAATCTATATTGAAGTTAGCTGGCACATGTTCAGCCATAGGACAATCAGAAAAATCTACTTTAGAAGACCAAGACGTTTGGCTACACTTTATTGAATTAATTGTCTCCACTTTATGTTTAGGAGACCAACAACATTTTTATAATTTAGGTAAATTTCTTTTTTCCACGATATTATATTTTTATCATTTAAATTAAAATAAGTCAATTCTTTACAGCGTACCTTGATTGGCTGTTAACATGTTTAACATATTTAATTGGAAAGTGTCATTGGACGAATTGCAAAAATTTATTAATATCATTAGGAAATACATTAATCGAACTCATTATATCCTTTCATGGAGCTGGAACAATAAGCTTTATGGGCTTATCTATAACCAGAAATTCTATTATATGTCTCAATCATTTGTTATATCAAATGCAAATAAACTTCAATAAAAATGTAAGTATAAATAAAAGTTTAACATAATTAAATATTTATATTTATAATGATACTATTAACAGTATATGATATAAATATTACTAGATTTTTGTACAATTTTGGTATGAAGAAGATCGTATGTTGAATTGGTTACCTATGTTGTGGCAAAATCGAGATCCTTTGGTTCGTGCTTCTGCTTTACAATTATTAGCAGGTCTAATGAGTAATTTACATACAGCTTCTCAATTATTGAATTCTATAGCACTGGCACCAAGCGAATTATGTCAGACATTACTTCAATGCATTATCAGTAGAGAAGAGTCATGCATTGTTAGGGAACAAGCATGTTGTGCACTTAGCAGTTTAATAAAAAATTGCAATTCTATCATTTTTCAATATGTAAGTAAATATTATATCTTTCTATTATGGTAAAAATAAATTCTAAATATGATTCTTTGTTTACTATTATACTCACTTATGTAGATGGATTCTTTGAAAGCAAATGCTATTTTAATATATATAGAACAAAACAACACTTATTATGAAATAAGTGTACTATGTTCTAATATTTATATGTCTACTTCTTTGGACTGTGATCGTATGAATAATCAAGAGCAAGAAACTGGGAAAGTCCCATCTATTCATAGCATGCAGTCAGGTTGTACATCATTAGTACCACGTGCAATCTCACATCTGTATAATTGCCACGATGAATTACAACCTCGTATGTGTACTTTTTAAACACTTTTTTAACTACTGTTTAAACAGTTGAAAATAATTTATAAATTAAATTGTATGACTGTAAATATTAATTAATATTTTTTAGTTTCTGTCAAAGAATCAACAACTACAGAGACGGACAATTATTTACAATTGGTAGCAACACCATCATTGATATCAGCTGTTTGTAGACTACTAAATAATTTAATACTTATAGGTAAACAAGAAGTTGTTCATCAAATTTACGAACATTCTATTGACAAATATTTAATTGGGTAATTAAACTAGTTATATATATATATGTATATTTGTGTCTGAAAAGATTTTAAGATTTTTCTAATATATACTTCAAATTTTGTAGATGCATCAATGAAATACCTAAAGATATCGAAAGTAAAAGGAATTTAACACATTACTGTGACATATTGGAAATGTATATCAGCATTTGTACAGTTTTAACAAACTGTATTACAAACAGTAATGAATATTCTCTTGTAGCTAGCTTTTCAGTTGACTCACTTTACATGTTATTTTGTTTTTTAAATGATGATTTATATTGTAAGTTAAAAAAGAACAGATTCATTTGTGTATGTATGCAGTAAGTTTTATATAAATTAAATAATGTTTACGCAGGTAATAACACATCGCAATTGATATCTGTGCGAAATAAGCTCTGGACCGAAATTTTCAACTTTATAGCCATACTTTCATTAACAGAAAATCAACATTTTGAAACGATACAGACCGCTCTAGAATTGCGTGGGCCAGAAGCTGTACTTTCATCTATCTGTGTTGCAATGAAGGATTCTAATCCAGAACTTCGCATCAGTGCTATAGGCTGTCTCGCGTTTCTACTCTCTCAAGAAATTGAAAAAGATTCTTCAGGAAAAAGTAGCATCTCATTACAATCAATAATGGATACTCCTTTAACTCGATTGTCAAATGACAATAAAAACAATTTAAAAGAAATTGCATCTAATGTTAATACATTTTCTCTACAAAGTACCAATATGCATTCAACAAAATCAAATGGAAATAAAGATCCTCCTTTAATTTCCGAAAAATCAGCAGATTATGAAGTTGAAGGAAACGAAATTGCTATGAGCAAAGAACTTTGTAATATTTTATTGCACTTATTTATAGCTCATAATTACAATCGATCGAAGAAGAATAAGAAATTGAACGAGGACAAGGATTTGATCATAAGCGCACTTACTAATTTGTTATGTGTATCAAACGCAGCTAAACAGGTCGCATTGGAAGAAAATTTACCTGACACAACTTTAATGATATTGAAAGAATCGTATGTGAGATTAAATTTACAACCTTTCGAACTTTTCAAAAATCAGATTGACCGTGAAAAGAAGGTAATTAGATAAAGTAGATCTTGAAAAAAGTATTTTTTAATTTATATTATTGCTACAGTGATCAACCGAGAGATTTCTCAATCTCGAAAAAAAAAAAAATATTATTCATACACGTGACGGAATTCCCAACATCAGTCTTAGAGATTGTAACAAAAAGTTTTCCTCGTGTTTTTCTACAGATTCATCCGTTACTACGCGACATGAATGCTATTTTAGTATTATTAATGAATTTCATGTACGGCAGTACAGAAGTTAAAGTAGCTCTAACGAAAGCAGGACTAGCAGATGTATTACACAAACTATGGGCTTGGATTGCATTAAATAAAACAGTTTCAACTACCGCTTTGAAATTACTAGCAACCTATACTACAAAATGTACTACAGGTATCGTTAAAATTGAAATATACACTTACTGCTAAATGCTAAATATTAAACGAGTAAAAATTATTTGTTAAATATCTTGTGCTACTTTAATAATTTAATTTTTCAGCAGCGCAATCTTTGACGTTAACGACTATTTTGCCAGGGACAGGACTTAGAAAAACTCCTAATACTCTCGCCCTTATACATGTTATTATACAATTAGTTTGCAAAGAAATAGACAAAGCTGGTCAACTCTTTGATAATCATAAATTACACTTTGCATTTCATGTTTTGCGAAATGCAATACATGTTCATGAATGTAGAGTATCAATTTCAAAGGTAATTTGATATTTTTGACGATATGGATCTCCAAAGCAACGTTTATTTATTAATACAAATTTCGTAGAGTAATCTCCTACAATTTTTTACAAAAATACATCCAATTACCACGAAACGGACAAAACCATGGCCACTTGTTGAATTATATTGCTTAGAATTCTTAATTGACTTTACTTATTACGAAGAGGGCCAGTTATGTGTGCCAAAGGTAAAATGAACTTCTTAACTTATTTTTTTAATTTTTTATTCTTCAATATCTGAAAAATATTTTTATACTTTTTCATGTGTGTATACTAATCATTTCTTCAGGCTGTCGACGGCTTGGATGTTTTGTTACAATTGTCAAAATACTCTTCATCATCTAATAGAATTCTTGCAATTTCCATATTGCGCAATCTCGCGTTTAACATGACCAACCGACCACGATTACTTAGTTCAGGTAAATTAAGATACACATGCTTTCATATCACGTTACATATTTAAACGATTTTAACATAATACAAAAATTTTAGTGGATTTTATTAATGTACTACATGACATATTTAAAAATGGTTCCCTGGTCGAAATTAGAATAGCAGGGTCTATGTTATGGTCTCTAATATCCAATAATCAGAAAGGAAAATTAATTGTACGAAGTGCTGGCTTTTCACAGAGTATACAGGAAGCATTAGGTAGGATTACACTATTACATGTAGATGATAAGAAAGAAGAAGAAGATTTACTTAAAATGCTACAATATATATTAAAAATTCTTAGTCCAGTAGATACTAAAGCTGATTAAGATTAGTGATGAGAGAAAATAATTAAATACAAGTAATTGTACATAGGAATTGAAATATCACTTTACATTGTGTGAATAATATTTTATTAACAAAATTTGTAATATTTTTTATAGAAATAGCTAGAGGATATATGTAATATGAATTTATAAAATTTGTATACATATTACTATTATAGATATATTTTCATCGATGTATTTTTATGACTAACAATGCGATATTTTGTAACATATTGAATAATAAAAATTATTTAATAAATAAAAAATGATATTGTTCACGAGTTCAATTACTAAGATCGCGTACAGCAGTATGCAATATAGATGTTAAATTACAATGGTGCCTCAATTTACGTGAGTCTTCTTTTTACGGGGTAAACTATAACATAATTTACGCGGCCAGAAAATGCATTTTCCTAGAAATTTTAAAAGTAACAAGTGTATAGAGTAACTTATTCGGCGATATTGAAACACGTCAATACTGCATGTGATAAAGATAAAAGTACATTACGTCGTGCTAGTCATCATATATGTGTACATATTTTTCCTTTCGTACGGACAGACTTTATTTACGCGATTTTCATTCGCGTAAAACGAATCTACATGGAACAGATGCTCTGCGTACATTGAGGGACGAGTGTATAAATTAATTGATATGACTTTGTGTAAATCAGGTTATTTCATGCTACCGACAATATCTATTTCTCGAGTTTCATTTGCGCGCTTCCAATGATTGAAGATAATGCGGCTTAATTGCTATGATGATAGCATTTCGTATTATGCGTTAATTAAATAAAATGTGACATTCAGAAGTTAAATAAGAAATAAATTGTCAATATTTACGGAATACTGGAGAATTGCCTACGTTAAAATGAATTTCGTTTGTAAACATTTAAATTATCAACTGATGATCATCGCCAGTATTTCCGAAGCGAAGTAACAGCATGAAATTTTGTTCGAAAAAAGAAAGATTTATAACGATAAATATATATTGTTTACTGGAATCCTATTGAAAATGTCTAACTCAAATATATTCCATCAATTACGAAACTTAGATTATTAAGTAATATCTCGAACAGATAGGTGTAATGATCCAATACTCACGCATAAATTATTGTTTTTGCACGTTTGTGCGTCATGGCAAGGAGAAGAAAAGAGAGGATAAGACAACAGGAATAAAAAATCATGTAGATCTTTTCATAAACATCTCCTGTATGATTTAGATTTCAATGCGGAACTGTTACATGCACATAATGTCTTACTTCCGTTTCACGCAGATTGTTCGAAATATAAATACAGGAAATCGCTTACGTAATGCTTAAAAAAAATTTATCTTCAAAGATAAAAATATTTGAAGTAAAATAAGCTTAAGCAATTAATGAAACATCTGTTCCAAAATGGTACGCGCGTGTCTTAGTTCTTTCTTATGTAGACCGTTAAAAATAAAGATACAAGAAATCGTTTATGCAATGCTTGAAAAAAGTTAGGTTGAACGCAGAAGTATTTTAAAAGAGATAAATTTAAAGAATTTATAAGACATCTGTTGCAAAAGCGCTTCATGAATGTTGTAACAGCTTAACGGCATCATAGAATAACGATCCTCACCTGTTATATCAGAGAGTAATGCGACATGGAATAACATCTGAAAACTAATATTTTACATCGAGAAGTTGACTGATTAATCCGTTCGAAGAAATATCTCGAAAATTCATCGGAAGAACTTACTAATCGATATAACCTCCTCGCGGATGTTACTATGTTACCTCGAAATGTAAGACGAGGATTGGATAATCAATCGTTAATAATCGAAAAGGTTCAATTCCGCTACTGACTTTCTCTTTCCAGAACAAATATTTACGGAGGCAAATTTCCGATATCTTTAGTATTCTAAGAAATAATTAATCCCACGTAAGACATTTTAAAAGGCATATTTATTTACATACAAAACGCTTCTCGTCTAAGGCATCAAAATAACAAGCTAAGATTCTCGCAAAATCGTTAGGACATTACATCATATTGTAAACGTTCAACGCGTTTACATCAGACTGTCGTGACTTTGATATACAACGCTTCAAGTACAGGATGGACCGCGATTCACTGCAGAAGCGTGACGATATGAAAAGATTCCGCGGTTTAAAATAAATCAAAAAATCGTAAAATAAGTTCTTATCGTACGGAGCTTTAATTATAAATATTACTACATAACAAATATTATTAAAAATATATATTTCAGAAACATGATACTTGGTACAACGAAGACTTGTAACCGATTACTGCAATTTGTTTCGAACCGTACAACTTCCCACTCCATGCTCTCGTATTACTTTTATTACTATCTTACCCTACTTAAGATTTTTAAACGTCCAGTTTGTCAGCTAAACGCGCGTCATATTAACTTTCATATTAATGAAACTCCTATCGTTTAAATAAGAGATCGTAAGTAAAAATCGTGCGGATTGTCCGACGAACAAACGAGTTCCAGTATCCTGCACATTGATAAAACGGCCGGTCGGTGATAGAAAAGAAAGATAGGACGTTCCTCCGAAGCTTCGATTGCCATTCAAGCTACGGATCATCGATCGATAGATCGTTAATTGGCCATTATTTGGTTGCATGGATTGGCCACTTTCTAGGACGTGGAGCTGCCCTCTCCGCGTTCGTTGCACGCACGGAGGAACGGATTTAATGAAAGGTGGTGCTGTGGCGTCCGTGCGCGTTCAGCATTGTGTTCCAGCACGGCTGGTCACGTGACCGTCAAATGGATTTGCGTCAATGGTGACCTCCGCGTTCGCGTATCTGCCGCTCCGCGCCCCGCTGTTCCGCATACCCCATGGGCCTCACCAAGAGACCCGTGGGACCAGCGTGCACGATCGCCAGAGATGAGGTAAGAAAGCGTCTCACGGGACGCTAAAACTGGATAGAAGCGATGGCTAGCAGGCAACGGCGAGAAAAGAGGATTTTAAACCGGGTATACGCTGAAAGCCGGGAAATAGGAGATTTCGTTGTGAGGGAAGATTAAACGGGATTGGATATTACGGGGAGACGGTGACGCGGAAAATAGGAGGATCGTTGGAATATAGAGAAATTTAGTAGTATGGCAGGAGGAATAAAAGGATCGCTAGAAGTGGGAAAAGCAAGAGGAAAAGGAGGAAGGAAAAACTTAATAGCGGAAATACAAATTGTTGGAAGGACTTAGAAAGTTAGGGATTGAAAGGAGCGGAGGGACATGATGGTAATTGAACGTGCGAAACAAAAATAATAACTGAAACGAAAAGAGAGGGTAGTAAGATGTTCTGCGATAAAGTAGAAGAAATAGAGAGGTGGAAGATTAGAAAAAGCGAGGAAGATTGAAGGGAAACAGAGCAGGATGAAACAAGATAATGTTAATTGGAAAAAGTAGACAAGCAGCCAGGGAAATCAATTGAGAAGGACCAAGCGAAAGACGTTTAATTCTTCACGAAAGTTGACTGATCGAAACAGTAGACACGAACAGCTAAAATCCTGTTTATTCTATGATCTTACTAGCGTTTCTTTCCTTTCTTTTTTTTTTCTTTTTGCTTTCCTCTTATTTCGGCCACGCGCGGAAACGATATATCGTATGGTAGTGTACACACGTGCGCAGCAATGACGCACGAAATTCGTTTGCCAGCAAGCGACAAGATCGCGAATATTCGTATCTGCAGCGATTTTATGGGATCTATCACGTTCTTTCCATTTCTACCATCTTCTTCCTTTGTGAAATTCAAGGTCACGGAATCGTTGCTCAATATCTTCAACACGGATCACCGACATGATCATCGTGTTCTATTTTACGTCATATCGACGCCTACGACGAGAAAACCGGAGAACGTGTCGTTGATCCGCTCGAAACGACTTCCGTTCTATACGCTGCCAACGATTTACAGTATTTTTCCTCTGTTTGGTTAACAATTTTGATCAATAAGAACTCAGAAAGCGTGAATTATCGGAACAAACAGCTTCTATGCTCTGAAAAAGCAAATAACTTCGGTCGAGGACTTTCCTCTGTTTCGAGCGGAGATGAGTGCTCTCCCGTTCTGACGTGAAAACGCTCGCGCGTGTCAGCTGGCGGAACGGAGTCCGGTTCTTTCGTACTGGCCTCGAGAAAACCATTGCTCGAAATCGAGCTCCGAGTCGACTCGAGCTTCGTACGAGTATAAGGAGAAACGATCTTCGATTTAACGCTTCATCATCGGGCATTTCTTTCTCATTGGTAAAAAGACCAGTTCGTTATAGTTCAATAAACAGTTGGTACATTACGTTTTTATTCTAATACGATTACGGTCAACGTTACGGATAATATCGTAACAGAAGCAAAAACAATGAGAAATAGGCGATAACAATTTAATAACACTTGCGTCGACATTTTTAATGAGGCTTCAATCTGATTTCAAGTACCAATAAGATTTCAGTCTGATTGAAGATACCTACGTATTTACTACGATAAATAATTACAGTCGGTCTTGCGAAGTTTAAAGTTATATATTTGTACCGGTTGTATTGTCACGGAATAATAATTTTCCGTTACGTCAAACCGTGTCTCCCCTAAGACGATTAAATCTAAATATATTACGTCGAAAGAGGAAACCTAAGGAGTTCTGTACCGCGTGGCAACGAAACTTACCAGCCCGGTTTTAAAACTCCAACGGATCAACGAGCCATCGAAATAATCGAGTCGCAAGCTCGCTGAAACATAGCAACGACCGTATGGCGTATAAACTCGAGAGATTGCTCGATAAGCAGATTTGTCGAAGCACCGAACTACGCACAGGGTTAAATAAGCCTAAAAGTATCTCAAGGTTCCACGATCTATGAAATCTGTACGCGAATTACGCGAACATGACTCTACATAATGGATCGCAATTGAACTTACAGAGTCGTGCAAAAATCTTCACGTATCCACGTCGCTTCTAACGGCAACCAAAACACGCATTTAGGAAACGTTCTCGCATACTGCTGTTAGAAACGAAGTTATCTTAATGCTACTCGTTTATAGTATTTCCTAATTCATACATTTTTCAACAATGTCGCAATAGATAGAGTCCTGATGCAGGAGTTGTGACATTTTCTTAAACAAGTCTGTCGAGGAAAGGAAGTAACGACGATATTAAGATTAAGCGTTGTTTTATTCGTTTCAAACAGCAATTTCCATTCGATCAGATGACTGCCATAAGACTTTTGCACGGTACTGTATCCACGGTATTTGTATCCTGTACGAGGTACCACGTGAAATGCACGCCAAACTGGTTGCGCCTCTGCCTGTGTCTGATTTGTTCTTATTAAGCTCGATTGATCGATCAAATTGAATTTCAAATAGCTCTTCCTCTCGTGTTTGTGTTATTAATAGAACGCACGAATAAGAAAGCATCTTTCATTGAAGGCCAGCACGATGTCAACGAGTTTTCTTTTGACGCGTTTCACGGAAACTTGGGAAAATGAAATAGAAGGGAACTCGTTGAACGTTCCACGTTTTAATTGAAGCGAAAATGAATTATTTCGATTACTCATTTACTAAAACGTATTTATAGAAAATATATGGTAGAAAATATACTCGTATTCCACTGAACTATCTGATACTCCTACAAAATCTTGTACTCGTGGCAAAGGATATCGTTGATATCTCGTGCTGTGAACTGCAAATGTAAGAAGAAAATATCATACGAAAAGACGTTGTAACGTTTGATTGAAACATCGCAACTGACACGAAGCTTTCGTAATTAATATGATTGTTGTATAAATATAAAATACGAAGGATACAGAATACAAAAATGAATACCGGGTGAGAGAAAGAAAAAGGAATACCATATAATCGACAGGATTGACAGGCTATAATCGGACCGCGATACGAAAGATCATATCTATTATGAATGAATGTATGGCATTGAGTTTAATTTACGAATGGCAGAAGAAAAAAAGATATTCAGTGGATAAATTGCCTTCGTAACGCGATGAGATAGGGAGCATAGCGTGATACGATAGCAATGCTTGTTTTCATACTCTTCATACATGAACTTTACATGAACGAAGGAGGAATTGAAGATTCATCACGAAACACTTGCGATATAGTAAAAATGATAATGATTAGGAGAAAAAAATTAATTACTACGATTAAAAATTAATACGATAACTGGAAGATTAATCGGACAGGATAATTTGTTTCTTTTTTACGTGTTGCTAGCCGGCCGTATGACATTTTTAAATATTTTAATTTCCATGTAACATTTAAATCCACGACTGCGCGAAAAATTGACGAAACGAATAATTTTTTAAAGCCATTCGCGCTAACCGAGCACGAGAATTGTTCCATTTCGTGGCTGAAATATGTTTTACTTTTTTGTTTTTGACGCTATTACCTGTCCTATGTAGTTTGCTTGGCGCACCTGCATATAATTAAGTTGTCTATCCTATTACAGTTTAGTGTGTTCAATACTGCATTCCTTACCTTGTTGATAAACGCGTAATGAAAGCCATTCAAAGCCACGTTCTCATCGGCTGTGTTTGGAGAATAAAAATTACTTGTCAAAGGAATTCAAACAAACGTAACCGCTACCTACGTGTCACACTCACTGAATCGTTTGCTTCTCCGTCTATTTGCTAACTGTGAATGATAGATCATGTGTGATTAGCAATATAAATAAATTATTGTATTATGTAATCGTTTGTAATTAATCGTGATATATGCACATTACATTCAACAACGTACATATTACACTATAAGTACGGATGCTGGAATGCTAATAAAATATAAATTGTAAAGTTATGAAAAAAAGGTTCTCTATAGTTGTACTAGAGAAATCATAACAGCATTGATGCCAAATAGGTCCGCTGATATCTCTATTAATGGAAACAGAGAAAAAAACTGTTTGGAAAATAGTAAAGATACTTTCCACGTGAGTCAATCAGAAACGATCATGCGATATTAGCAATAGACGACACGTCGAATTAAGAAAAATTCAATCGTAAAAACATACATACATCGTGTATCACGCGACATTTGTCGCGAACAGTACGCACATTTTCAGATAAGACAGAAGGAAGGAATGGCAGGAAAGATAATTTATGGTATAGTGATAGCGATTCCTTCTATCGACGCTACGTAATTTTTATTCAGTTCAGTTTGTTATAAAATTCGTATAATTATAGATTACAATGATATTATGCATCATAAAGTCGAGTTACTATTGAGATTAAAACAAGCATCTTAAGCTCGATCTGACGCAGCGAATACAGCGAGCTTACGAATAGATATAACATAATATAACGTAATAAATAGATGTAAATTTGATGTTTGTTTAATACGTCAATGTTGCATAAAGAATGATTTTATGTATCGTTTAGAATTTTAGAATGCAACGTGTGATGTTTATTAATTAAACACGAGTGACGAGCTAATGTTAAGAGGATTGCGCGTGAAGTTAAATGAACAAATACGTATATACATGAACGAACAGAATTTTTTTTTTTTTTTATAGTGTTTATTTTTACCAGTATTTGTGCATTACATATGTGTATTTTCCATTATAAACAATGAATTCGGTTGTGAGGTTGTTCAGACAAAAGTATCGATACGCGACATAGCCATGCAATATTACATTTTTTTTTTTTTTTTTTTTTTTTTTAAGTTTACACTTGTAACTTAAATTTAAGTCGCTGTAGAGAGGTGCTTATGTACGATATTGTTTTCTTTTTCTTTCCATCTCTGTTCTGAAAACCTGGTCGCAAAACCAGGACAGTGAACGAACAGAATTGAAACTTCGATTGTCGATGAGAAAGGATTTGGAATTTGGAATATGAAAAAAAATGTTAAAGATTATAATTTAAGATAAATGTTAAAGATTATAATTCGAAATTCGAACGCCTTTTGACTATTCTCAAACAAACTTTCGTCAGCACTTGTGGAACTTGAATGAATTAAATATTCGCCAGGCATTTCGTTAAAGATGAGGATTGGAGAGACCGCGTCATCGAGAAACGGAGGTAACGTCTCGTCGATTTTTACATCAAAATGTGAGTCATTCTCACGCCACGAATATTTGAAAATTAATAGCGTTTGTAAGTATCTACCTTTGACAATTGTAATCGAAGTACGTCAGACGGAATTAGAGCGGAAATATAAACCGATGACCCGGTCGTCGCCATGAGTCGTGAAACGTAAGCATTTACAGACAGTAAAATTATCAGTGAAACTTTTGTCGGATAGAAACTAGATAGTAAAAAGCACCAAATAAAATGGAAATATTCGATAAAATTTTTCCTATGATATCTTATATAACGTGCAACGTACTTTCATTATTACGTAAAATGTTTAACGGTATATGAAATAATTCGAATTTGCTAGATCGATTTGTTAGATCGGAATAATGAAAAATTCCAAAGTCGATTATGCGCGCATCATGGTATGCTTCGATTCCCAGCCATTCTCCATGCGTTGTTTGAACAACCTACGCGATAATACTCATCGAAGCGCAAACGATTATTGATTATCCACAGGTAATTTTCCATTAACCGCAGACATTAACGAAAAGGCACGTGGAGAGTGTAGATAACCGTCGAAAACATCTCTCAAGAATTCGTTTTCACAACGACCAGTAAAGAGCCATGCTCACCATTTATTGAAACGAAACTCAATATCGAAGATCTGCAATGATCAAAATGATTTGTTGATGTAACAAAAACGATTTGGATGCGGTGGATGTAACATTAAACATCAAAAAGAACATGATTTCGTTGCAAGTATCGATGCGCAATTTAACTGAAACGCTACTAACGATGACTTACTGTAAATGAATAATCTTATTAATCGAATGCAAGCGTTGAACGAAGTTAACGTGATTCGTAAAATAAGTGTCTCAAAAGATGATGGAAGAGCGCGGGTGGCATTGTCTTTTTCCGCGAATTGTACGTGAACTACAATGCAGCGACAAATATGGCGTGACTGATCGCATCCATCGTGTCTACTCATCAGTGCACGTTGCGAAAGTCCTTTTCCTGCTTAACCATCGCGATCGTGCCATTGTTTCTAAACATCTGCGATATCCTGTTGCATATCCTCTCGACGTCGGTAGAAAATAAATATCGATCGATAAAACTGGATCGATAAAATTCACACCAACTCGGAGATGCTAATCTATCTCATTAAAAATGTTAATTGATGATACATTTAACTGTTCAAAACATATATTCAAAAAATATTCATGAGCGGAGAATATACGTCAGTTGAAGAGAAATGTGAAATTTCATATGCAGTGACGGGCAAAAGAAAGTTTATAAAATAAGAAGTATAAAAAAACGCTATAATTTTACAAGATGAATTTATATTTGGATGGAGCATATTTAATGAATAAACGTAATATATGGCACAGAATAGACGACTATTATCGATATGGTACAGAATTTGTGGCACAGAAATTACTAAAATTCATAGTGCATCGATTTTAAGCCTTTTCTCATCCGCCACTTTGTATATGCATATTCTTGAAAGATTATTTCTTTTGATTCAGTTTCGTAAGTGGAATATCCACGTCATATGCCAACATCCGGAAATACGCTCTGAAATCTGAAATATACATTCTAGAAAATCGGTTTATGTGCCATTCGCATGAGTAATAGCGATAGAGAAGCATCGTTTCTATGAAAAAGCCAACAGATAAAAACAAAAACCATCTGTGCAACCTAGTTGCTCGACGCGCAAGTATCAATTGACGAGTTCTTTTGTACGTATAGAACCTTCCTCACGCGATTTTTTCTAGTCGAGAGCTGACTTGTATATTAATTGAAATATTAGCAAACAATACAGATGCGTAATAATGGCCAAATGTACGTCTATACATCCTGAAATATTAATTTTATTCGTAGTACAATTGCAATATGTATCAAAGTTGAAACACTTTCCCAGCTCTCTTTCTATTACTTTTAAATAATAATTTTCCATCTATATTAAATCCAGGAATTTTATATCCACGTTTCGTTTCTAATAACGTCACGCAATCGTTGGTTTTACTATGTCGACATGAAAAAATGAATAATTTTCCTTGTGCAGTGAATTACGACAGTGATTCGGTCAAGTGGTCAGTTCTTTTCTCTCTTTTTTTTTTTAAGGATATTAGGTAAACGCAATTTATGTATGGAATAGAAATTATAAAGCAAGTGAACGAGTCTACGTGTTACGGACTTCATTCGCTTCAGAGCAAGCGTTTTCTTTCGACTAAGTCTTGTTTTTTCTCTCATATCGGTATCATTTCAGTCCGATAACCAATTCAAATTTGGGAGGGTATCGTAAGTGACGCGCATCTACTGGATGTGACGTCAAATTCTTTTTTTTTTTTTTATCGCACACTGTTATTGCAACTATCTTTAACCGCTGAATTGACACGTCGAATAACACATTGTACCGCTTTCACGTGATTTTCACACGATTGTGGAATGGCTCAGAGATGGCCTTTATCGGCATCGTGTTCAAATGTTATTTTATAACAAAGAAATTATCGTTTGTGTCTTTGAATATAAGGCAACGATAAAAATAGATGATACGATCGTCGAATAATTTACTAATTATAGTATTCGCAATTTTGAAAAGATCCTATCGACGCAGACCTTGGTTCATAGGGTTGGCACGTTGCAAACAGCAACAAACCACTAACGCGTATAGCACAGCTGTACAAATGTGGAATATCTTGTTCCGTATTAATAAATATTGAAACGTTACCTTTGGAAACTATATCGAATACCTAGAGTTACAGCTGCATTCTATCGCACGCACATTAATATGTAATCTAGGTCAATTACGTTTCTAGTATCGCTTAAAGACAAGATTATATGGGTCAATGTGTTATACGATTAACGATAAAACATGCCATGATTTCACCCGTCGTGCGTTGTTCCTAGTTTTCGAAATTTCACAGTGAATCAGAATACCTGTCGGGCGCCATCGACTTTCACCTCGATAAGATTTTTACGTCAGCAGATCGACTCTTCGGGTAACGCTTAAAGTTTAGAGAACGGCGGAAAATTAAGTTATTGTGAAGCGCCTCAAATAACAGATTACGAATCGTATAAAACTTTGACCAAATAAAATGTCACGTGAATAAAGCTTTATCCGCGACGAGTAATCTTAACGCTCGATTTGCAACGAACTTTATCGAATAGCATTCACACAGAGAACATTTCACAATAATATTACGAATTCTGAATGTTTTGTATATTTTTGGATATTATGTGTGCGCTTGGATTTTTTGCACCTTTACATCTACCATGAAGGCATAAAAATCAATAGTTTATCTATAACTAAACCAATTAATATGCGTATTTATTTAAGAAAGATAAGTTGATAATTGCGAGAAGATAGTTGTAATAGACGGTATTGTGTCTGGGTAAATTGGTTTGCGATAATATCAAAGATTCTTGTAGTTTAAAATTAACAAAATCTGATAAATCGTTAAGGATAATCTAAAAAAAAAAAACGTTTGAGTGGGAACAGGTCTGCTAAGATTTTAATAATGATAATTCAAGTCATCGAAAGATACTCGTCACACGCCGTTGAATGATTCATAAATTCTGCTAGCCAATCCTAGACCTTGAATGAACGAAAGAAAAATGCATAGCTACGATATTATGCGATACCGAAGAATTTCAGTGGGAATCATTGTAGAATATCGCATTTCTTACTTTCTGTAGATAGTTATTTTTAATCATATCACTACAAGCAATGAAGGTAATCATTAATTTTACGATAGTACGAATATACATAGTAATAGTCATCGTTTAATCGCATTACCTTTCTTTCTCCTTGTAACTATATTAATTGTATTTAATCGTATTAGCGTCGTCGCTGGTAAATTGCATAAATTAGAAAAATATTAGGAAACATAAAAAGAAAAGTTTAGTGAAAATATTGCAAAAAATTTACTAGTACTGTGTGAAATTGGGGATTTAACAATTGTAGCGAAAAGATAAAATTAATGTAATGCAAATTATTGAAATTTCTAGTTAAAGTTTCTATTGAATGAACACTCTTAAGAAATTAACATAGATAAAGAGACGATTATTTACAACGCGATGATCAATGTTGTTATCTTTCGATTTATTTGCAACCTTGTCACTGTAAGTAGCATCATTGAACTTTTATACGATGTAAAAACTTTAACCATGTTATCTAAAAAAGATTTAATTTTATCCACATTTTTCAGTCGCCATTAAACTAATTTTACTTTAGTAACGAATTTAATAATTCTTATAATTACTTTAATAATACTAAAACTTTAATAATTCGTTCTTTTAATTTATTAATTCAAAAATATACGTACAGTGTATCGTGTAAAACAATAAATTTATGTTTTATTCTTTTGAATTCTGAATTAAAGTATAATATTTGATTGATGAGCGGCTCTTCTTCATTATCTGTTATTTGTCATTTATATAATAAAAATTTACGTTCAAATATAAATCAATTCGGTCGACTATTCGATTCAATAAATGGTGTTACACTATACCTGCCTATTATAAATTTATTGTTGCGATTAAAAAATGTGTTATATAATATTATAACGATTTTGGAATGGATCCAATCTATGAAAAGGGGCTGTGACCCGAATAATGGCCCTATTCACTGTTCTGACTTTACGTTTATACTTACCTACATGACATCTGCGCCAGCGAGAATCGGACGCCGACACAAAATGGAGGGGAGAGCGTCGAGACGATAAAACTACATGTAACTCTCTCCGCTGCTCAGTATGCATTGAGAAAGCGAAAAGTAGTGAACGAATTATTACGTTATTTCTCGTATTTATATTTATACGGAAGCAACAGAACGGTTTACTAAGTCGTTGACAAGAATTCGATTCCACCAATCACGATTGTCGTTTTAACTTCCTTTGCAGGGTAGTTTAATCTGTACAGCGCACGCGCAATATCGACAGTTTTGCTTGCACGCTTCTTCAATAGCATTTCAAAGTAACGAAATTATTCACTTTCTGCAAACGCAAATCAATTATCGGAAGCAGTATCATCGTAACATCCGGTGTTTCGATATTCCAACTTATAAGACGTGCAGGCAACGTCAAAGGTGAAGAACTGACATCCATACTTTCAGAGTTAACTTTTACTCGAAGGTACCACGTGAAAGTGGTTTGCTTATATCATGTGAAAGAAGTACACTCGAAAGAGGCATCTACGAATATTCGCGGGAGTACTAAAAGGACGAGATAATAAGAATAAATTCGTACAAGTGTGAAAAATTATTATATAATTAATTCGAAAATCGCATTGAAAATTTGAATGGAATAAGTGTCGGAAGCCACGCCTAAAGTAACCGATACACTCGTGAGCGTCGATTGAGGTTAGCTTGCTTCTAAATGATCATCGCGATTTAAGTGCGTCCGTCGTCCGTGCGTAGCGACTGACGATTTTATTTGTACACACTGTGCGTGCGTGTTCCGGAGGAGTGCCAGCTCGAAGAAAGGAATAATGTCAAGCAGTGTTTGCCACGCGCCCCTACCAGCACGAATGGAAGCATTCACCACGAGGCTCTGTCTCCGTGCTGCTGACCAATATGAGCGGCTTCTGCAAGCTCACTTCAACAAGGTACGTCTGTCGAAAGATACAACTCACTTCGATCCATCAATCCACGATGCTAGCACGCCACGAATACCTTCGATAGTCATTCGAAGTACGAGAAACTTCGACGATGCATAGACTGTAGTGTAACTATAGGGTTTCATTATACTTCGTAATATGCTCACTTTGTGAGATAGTGCTTTTTCAAGCATCTAGAACATTAGAAAAATAATTGCTAGACCGTGGATATTTATGCAATTTTATGGTCTTATGACTAACCTAACCCCAATCTAAATAGAAATTTGTTTCACCTACTAAATTTTATAATAAACGCTGTACTTGAAATATCGTTTTATACTTCTGTATATTATATACATTCTGCAGATATTTGGATCCTAAATTTACCAAAAATGCATAACCACCCACGGTCGAATAATTGGTGTGTAAAAATGAGATTGGCGATCTGATTGCGTGTTTTCCTTGTTTTTTTATCATTCATGTAAAATACATGAATTTAATTGTACACGGATAAACAAGATACTACATACCTATACATCTAGGAATTGACTCATAATATGATGCGACTTGAACAAGTAATCATTGTGAAGCCATATTTCTTGGTAAAACATTGATCCGTATTCACATGTGACTTCGTTAACGGTAACATTGTTCTGTTTTCCAATTCGCCGTTATATTCCCTTTCACGGTATTTATTCGTACAGCGTCGGTGTGTTTCATTTAATATTAATTCTGACTTTCGATTAGAAATAAAACAGTCGCTAGAGATGACGAGAAAACTTGGATTTTTTCTTCATCTCCTAAAGAAATGATCGGCAATTTGTCAGATAAAAATACACATTCTCTTTTTTACGCTGAATTTGGACCGTGTTATGATTCATATATATTTTATCATTAAGTTACTGGTATTTATCTGGATTAAATTACCATGAAGACCGTGTGTTCAAGTAGACAGTGTTTTAATACTGATTTCGTTTATTTTATTTTGACCCAAACGCGTAAATAGTCTAACTACATAATATGATATTTTAATTAACTTCACGATGACCTGTTAACTTTATTTCCAAAACAATTGTATAAGATTATTTAGTAAGTTATGCCCGGATATGTAGAATATAAATTAAGATTAAATATTCCGAAACATCGTGTACATTAATTCGAATCTAAGCCAAACTCGTGTGGTTTGATGACCCGACCTATGATTCAACGACCCCACTTGAAGATTAAGAAATTGAAAATGAAATGTGTTTTATTATTAGCCTCTGAATCGAAGATGAAAATGTTTGAATTTTTGTGATATATATCGTTAATAATAACGGATGTGTACAAATTTCTAATTATGACTCTTGCAATCGTATACACAGTCTCGTGCACCTGTTCAACCGTATATCCGAGCGACTAAGTTACGCTTCTGCTAAGAGTAAAATTAAGCTATGCAAACCGGTCTTGTATTTTTAGTACGTCACTTTTGTTCGTTGTAACTACAAGTCAAAATTTTGTTACCATCTATATCGTGTCTATTTATCGATTAATAGCGGCTAACGCGATACGAGACCAATTGGCAAAAAGATTTCAAAGGAAACCAAATCGAGCAGACTTTCGAAATTTGAACAGTCGACCTTCGATGAAGGCAGATGAATAAATTCAAGGCGGTGCTCGATGACAAATTCAAGGATTACTTTATATCTGGAACAGAGAACGTGTTAAACCATTAACTACGTGCAACTTATTTGATGGTTGCAATTGAAAAAGAAACGATAAAAATACTCATAAATCAGTACTTTGAATGTGTGAACACCGTAATTCGATGAAACGTTGCTTGCTCGTTTCGTAGTAATCTGTTGTTTTAAAATACTCGTAAACCTTCGATGTATGCATTAAATTCCCAGTGCCCTTACGATTTATACGGAGTACGTGTGTGACTCATAGCAATATTTCAAGTTAAATTGAATATGTTGCTATGTCAAAAAAGAAGGAACAAGAAGAAAGAATTCATATCGTTGGTACTAGGCGAGAGGCACAATTGAAAACAAATTTTTCAGGAAATTACTTCAAAATCATAAGTTTTAATATTATTGGGACATAAGGAAGGATAATAAATTCATAGAATCCATACGTGTTTATGGTGTAATTCTAAGAAAATATGAGTTAACGAATATGTGATCCGTTACAATTATGAAATTCCTCGTGCTGATAATTATATCTCATATACTACTATACTGTTGCTTATGAAATAAGAAAAAATGCAACGAAAGGAACAATCACACTCGCGGATATAAAATACTTTGAATATCAAGCTTATGAGAGGCATAAATACAATTTGATAAGGTGATTCTTTCCAAACGCTTTATACGACAACTGGAATCAAGGTTTCTGAACGCGAAGCAAACATTAGGAACACAAGAGATATTGCATAATCGGTATTATACGAATACTTGTATTAATACATTTTATTTGTAACTATATTTTATCTATAATAATAATAAATGAACATGAAATATTTGACGGCGTAGTTTGACCAATTTTTTTCTGCCCAAATTTTCGAAGTATCGCTCGATTATACAAAGAATTCATTGACCCTCCTACGTAAGAAATTCCAATTATTATTCTACATAAAGTAATTTAATTAACTAACTAATGCTAGAATATTTATAAAATTATAAACTTGCTTTTCTGGTTACACGTTAATTAAACGTATTTGTGCCCGTATACATAAATATGCTATCAGATAATTCCTATAACGTGAAGGATACACGTCGTATAACCTGGTACACACAGAAAGTAGAACAATCCTCATAATCCTCACGTATCTGCAGAATCATTTAGTAGTAATAAAACAAAGGCAGAAACTATATCGTAATTGTAGTATGCAGACTAACAAAATTATCATATATAATCGCGTATAGATACGTTAATTTTATTCAGTTTTTATCAGCGTGTATGAAAAGTACAGTTGCACTCGACAACTTAAGAGATACTAAAATATATTTAACGATAAATTTACAATCATTTTACATGACATCAATGATTCATAATTTTCAATTACTTATGCTTCGATATATAACATCATTCCTCGTAAATAGATACATTATCCTGCGAAACAACAAATGGATGGTCTATTTACGTCCTGTAATTGGATGAGAAAAGCTTCTTGTTCTTCGTGAAATCCATTCGATTATACATAGTAAATTATTCTTTATTGCAGAGGAAAACTCGAAAACGACGCTCATTCTGTGTATTGAAACCTTCTTTCATTTTAATGAAATTTCCATTCCATATTTCCATTCCATATTTCTATTCCATATTTCCATTCCATATTTCCATTCCATATTCCATCCATTATCTATCTAACTATCTATTTATACTGTAGAAGCATTGCCAGTTTGGTTTTTTCCACGATGTTTACAAATACAACGCAATTATTGTAAATTTACCTTTAATCGACGACATTTCCATCGATTACGATTGATCGATGAGACGCGTTTGACGATAACAAAATTATAGTGAAAAAGACACGTAATAGCTTAAAAAAGTAACGCAGCACCGGTCGAAAACTATCATTATAACACATACATGATTACCGAAAACTGTCGAGATTGATCGTTATATTACGTATAAATTATCTACGTCTTTATTATCAAAATTCAATAAAAATTTAATATTAGGAGGAATCAATTCAATTTTGTTTATTCCCCTGCTATTCTTAATTCGTTTTTGTTTCTTTTTTCTTTTCTTTTTTGCTTTTTTTCGTATAGATCGATAACTTTCACGTGATACGATATGAACGCACCACGAAGAAATCAAGGTGCATATTTTTGCTACGTAATAGACGACGTCAATCAAGGAGAATGTAATAATTCTAATAACCACACAGAACACGAGATATGTACCA
This sequence comes from Bombus terrestris, assembly GCF_910591885.1. Classification (NCBI taxonomy): domain Eukaryota; kingdom Metazoa; phylum Arthropoda; class Insecta; order Hymenoptera; family Apidae; genus Bombus; species Bombus terrestris. The sequence goes on along the minus strand of NC_063271.1, from coordinate 6,389,934 downwards.
CGTTCATTTAAATTTTCTACATGTTATTCGATCAATTACGTATACACGGTGTAACCAGTTTCAGCTTTCCAAATTTCAAGTTTAGTTTTTATCATTTCTTTTTCCTGTAGCATTCTTCTGCTCATTATCGATCCAATCGTATTTTGTCTAATGTTGAAAGGTATCTCCAAACGCGAGGAAAATATGGAAGAACCGTTATTGGTATACATGATCCTCCGTTGCAATTCTTTTTCCCACTAAAATAGAAATAAGAGTCAAACGAAGAAGTGCAAGCAGATGATAGCAGAATTAATCACGTTACGATCGACTAAAAATTACCAACTTTCATTAAGGACATTTCTTTGCTTCCTATACTCTCAACGACGACAGTGAGAACAAATACGTAGCAAATTATAATGCAATACGTAATTGAGTCACTGTTGCCAAATCGGTCGACTTGGCAAAACAAAAAGCAGAGGAAACCGATCAATTTATATAAGACGAGCAAGTACCTCGGCACTAAAATTTCCAAAAGTGGAATTTAATCACTTTGTCCTGTGAATTGCTCGATTATCATTAACACTGTTAAAAAGATGTTACACGTTCGCCAAATGGTATCAGTTTGGTTGCAGTCGCACGTGTATTTGTATATCATAAACGCGTTGACAACCTACTATATCAATTACATAAGTATCGTTACATATATCAGAATTCGACTTTTACGTTGTATGCGAGCAAAGCGAAAATGTCGAGTCTAAAGACCAATGATCTATCTGGAACACCAGCAGACTATTAAAAAACTAGTTTCATATGGGCCACGGGTCACTCGTCTAGCAGGAAGAAAGAATAGCAATGAGGTGAAGGTATCCTTGTAGAAATATCAATGATCTTGTTAAAGAAGCATCGAGAAATATTTTTTTCTTATTTCGATTTGCTTCCGAAAATAGATATCGATCTCAGGTAGAGAAAGGAACAATAATAAAGATGATACAGAAGTTAAGAATCATTGGATAAAAGGAGTTCCACGTAAACAGGATCGATAGCTCTCGCCACGACCTTTGTCGCTAAACTATTTATGTTAATCGAACCATTAATTAGATACGTATAGTGACACGTAGATTGCAGAGTATTTTTAGTACGACCTTATACCATTTGTAGATTTAACTGTTTATAAACACCGTGGATGATGGCGTTCGAGTGATGTTGCGTTTAGAGATTTTTATGTGCTAAGGTGGAATGTTTATCGATTACGAAACTGTATACGCGATTGATAAAGGATAAATCTCTGTGAACGTGCTGCTTTGAAATTGTCGCGCTTCTAATGATACATCGTATCGTAATAATCTCGGATATCGTTGGCGAAGGTTCTTCAGAATGATTAAGAAACAGTATATTAACATGGATTTTATTTATCGAACCTGTATACATATATATATAATATATACATCAGCTTTTTTATCTACCAGTTCATATCGGCATTGACCAGAGTTACGATTATGTAGCTTCTTAAATTAATCGTTTATTCTCATCGTACAGAGCATGTGTTATTCCTTTTATCTGAAAATGCCAAGCACGTTGTAACCATAACTTGGTTCAATGAAAGTATTTGAGCACTTAAATCTTAATACTGATTACACAATTCAGAGGAAAAAGTCAATATGTCTTGGAATTCGATATCGTAGCATGTGAGTTTCTACAAAGATGTCAAATTTATTTGATATTTCGATATACCTACATTTATTGTAATAATGCGTCACTGGAGAATATAATATCAGAGTAAACATATAATCTCTCTATAATGATAATAATCAGTATTACCCAGTAAATTAAATTATACTTTGCTTTCCTTTTATATTCTTTAGCATGAAACCACTTATACATGCAGACTGTCAGGAAAATTGTCCAATAGAAATAAATTACCTGCTGTTCAACAATAATTTCCAATATAAAACAAACGAGAAGATGAATTATTCCTCAAGTAATTAAATAGACAACGAATTAGTACCTTTTCATTGATAGATTATTGTTCTTTTTACAATTTGATTATGTAATACAGTAATATTAATCCTAATCATAATTGCAGAGCGTGAGAAATCGAGACAAATATCTCTCAAAACTTATCTATTACTTATAAATCACTCGCCATTCTTTCCTATTCTGTTTTTCCTTTCTCAGAAGATGTTTTACCAAATAATATTTATTACCAAACTTTGTACTAATATCGTATTAATATGAAATTTATATATTCAGATTCTAAAGATTCAAAGTATAAAGGAAAATTTAATTTCCTCGCTTTACATACATAAAACATAGAATATACATATAGGCAAATACAAGATACTATATTTAGTTGACGAATTGGAAAATGTCTATTTAATAACAAATAGCGTGTTGGTGTTATCGTTAAAAAATATAACCACATGATCGAATGGCTTTCGATTGATGATAATACATATAAAGTCAGGCTTGATTTATAAATTGTTTTTTTCCTGTGGGGTCACGTTTGTAGGGGATCATTGATCGACATTTTAGAGCCCTCATTTGCTTAAAGCGACAACAAGTAATATACATATACATATGCATCATGTCATTGACGTCGATCTAGTATTTAATTTCCGCGTCATTTTAATTGAGAAACTGGCTTTTTGTTGTTCTTTATATTTCTTATACTCGTGTTACGACATTTTTTGACCTCGTTTCTACCTCGCTTCGTTTATCACGTTTATACCTCGTTTTTACCTCTTTTATCATGTTTCTGCCTCGTTTTCATCTTGTTCTTGCCTTGTTTGCCGCTTCGTCTATTCTGAATTTCAAGATTCTTATTCTTCTTAGAACACATTACAGACATAGTTGCTTGTTTCCTTAATTCGGCCGCGTAATAGTCTTACACAGTGAAAGTTGTTACTAGTATTTAAAGAAGTATTAAACAAAAAGAGAAATACACAGAGATATGCTATTGCTTGAAGATTTTGTTAACGTTAAAATGTGATATATAATTGTAATAAATTTTTGACTTCTATGCAGTATAAAAAAGGACAAAAGTTATAAATATGGAAATTGTCGAAAGAGAGGAACGGAAGGCACAATATACAATAAAAACGTTAATACATCACGGAGGAATTTGAATGTATCGTATAAATTAGTTACACTATTCTAGAATTTTATTACTACAGCAGGAAATTTGCATGCGCTTGAAAAAATTGCATAACGATTGATTGTAATTACTGTTAATCAATGTCATCTATGAAAAAAGAAGATTATTTTCTTCTGACGCAGGGAGAAGTTCCCGAGGACCGTAGCAACCTTTCGTATTTGTGCAATGCATATTTATTTGCATATTATAACGCACGTAATAGCTAGTAGATCCGATAAAAAAGAAATTTAGGCATAACTATGATGAAAGATTTACGTAGCACCAATGCAGTACCATAACAACATCGATTTATTAATTTTACGTCATATTTTATCATCACAGTTATCTCAGAAAAAATTGGCTATTAAAAGCGTGATATGCGATTATCTTGAACTCCTAAACAACACATTAACATCAACCTACTAAAATAAAATCGAGAAGTTTCAAAATGTTTTTTTTAGATCATCGTGTCTGTTATTGATATTTTATGGTTTGACATTAAATAAGATGGAAGCAAAAAAAAAAAGAGTAAAATTTACGATTAACAGCAAATTATAATATATAGATAATTTAATGATAATTTTATTTTGCGTATTCAAATTTAATAAAGATACATATATATATGTGTAATATACTCACGTTCGTAACTTATTAGCTTTAAAAAAAAAGTTAATCCATTTTTTACATGTACACACATATGTCACACACATACATATGTAACTATATAAGCATAAAACGCACGAAACTGCACGTTCTATAGTATTTTAAGTAGGATCAAATTCAATTCGTCCGATTACGTAAAAAGCGTATCGTCTTACTAATTGACCGTTAAGACTGAATAAGCACTCTGCAAACCGACTTAAAACAATTCCTGTCTTTGGTAAAAAATATCCATGATACTAAACGTATTAACATCGTTTAGCATTTGCCTTACCTCGTAGACTCCTTTTTTTTTTTTTTTACTTTTCCCATCTTTATCATAGAAGGTGTTTATGTTATTAGTTGCCAGCGTTTTTATGGTAAACGACAAGTATGAAGAAAAAAGTGGAAAAAACAGATGGTCAGTTTAGACAAATACATATTCACGATAATATCTTTTTTGCACTCGTCGGATCGTCTCATCAATCGAAAAACTCAAATATTAAAGTAACACGGTCGAAAACTGATTGATTCAACAGAGATTTTAACTAATTTCATAGGAATCTATCATATGAAAAATGAAGATATATATAACGAAGTATTCTCGTATTTATGTTTTCTTTGCCTTACGATGAATTTTACAAAATTAAAGTTACAATATCTTTTAGATTAACGAGTCTTCGAACACGTTTTTTTCGTAGAGCGACGAGAGGCTTCGATGTGTGCAAAAAAACAGGGAAAGTTTCCGTTTCAAAGAAATAGCGCTACTGCAAGATGCATATACATTTTTGTTGCTGCGAACGAAATTGTATCATGTGAACATGTAGCTCAGTTCGAGCCATTCATCTGTTTCCCATTTCATTTTTTCCGCATACTAATCGTTTACAAGAAAAACGCTGGGAACAGTCCGAATACCCTGTATGTCGATGTTGACCTATGTGCACCTAAACAATATAATCATTAGCGATTTAATACATTTTTTATTTTAACATACGGAGGATATGACGTAAGAAAGAAGAAGAATTGATCGTAATGAATATTTTCCACGGGGGTTGTATCAATCTCTTATAGATGATGTTCAAATTTCATTCAAACGGATGATAATCAACGACTGGCTGATTTTTATGACTTTCTCGCTTACATAAAAATCGATACGAAGGCGGCGTAATATAATATCTAAATATACGAACTTGAACTCGATGAATCTTCCAGGACCTACGTTGTAACTCGACGTGTACTATCGCTTAACTCTGCAGTCTAAGTTGAAAGTTAAAATCGTTAAATTTATGCGGTCCTAAACAAAATAATTAAAATTGTTAATAGCAAAACGAGTTTTCTTCCAGTGTCTTTATAAAGACGTAAATTGTGCAGATTGTTCGTCGTAGATCAAAGGTTAATAGGAATTCGGAAACTCGACTCCGTAGTTTTTTGAAAATTATTCTTTCTGGTCTTTTTTCAACCCTGCTGTGCTCTTCTAGTCTATGCGAAATGGACGTGAAACGGATGTCATATTTCAATAGATATTAAAAAATATATAGAATTCTTAAATATTTGGTTTTACCATTCGACGTAAATTTTATAACTTTTGCGTGTTTTACTCTTCTTATAAATAAAATAATTCAAAGAACAAAGATATCCCTGGATCGTTATTATATTAAAAGTAGAAAAATGTAGAATTTTACGTCACAGTAGATAGTATACTATAAGAATAAGAACACGATAGAATTAAAGATAAGTATCCAAATTTTGTTTAATCTAAACCTAAACTTTCCTGTACTTGTTTCCTAGCAACTTTTCTATAAACGACGTGCAATTTACTAAGATCAGCGGCGCGATATTTCGTGCGCAAAAAGAGGTCGGCGTTCGCGATTCAGTCACGAAGAATAAAAATCAGCAAATAATATAAGGCGCGTGTACTCGATCTTATCCCATTATTTCCAGACAACAATTCGCCTCGCTTTCGCAAAGAAGACAAGCTACGGTTGCACTTTTATCAAATCGTCTTGCTCGTGCATTGACGCACTTGAGCCGAGGTCGTTGTCGCTTTTCTGTCGTATGGTTCGGATGAAAATTTCGCCATCCGTTTTATCGAGGACGACGCAAGCTTCTAAAGAAAAACATCGCGCTTCCGCGATCGTGATGTTTGCGCTGGCGCGCGCACTTCTTTTCCACTATTCTGCCGCGTTATTTGTGACGTTTTGCGAAATAATATAATAATACAGAATATATAATATTAGTAAAAATAAAAATAAAAAAATAATAATAATAAAAAGAGGATAACCGTGCGTTTCGATATGACAATACAAGTTGCTATGCAGTGACTATAGAAAGCATCGGTACACTATTGTATTTATTATAGCATCTACACTCTAATTAATTAGATTCGAAACATATTAAATTTCGTATCAGTAGTTTAGTTAGTAGCATTTTTATACGATTCAAAAAAATGTCTTCTTATAAAAATGAAATTTTATTTATTAAAAGATAAGTGTATGTTCCAATACTTTCTGTAACCAGTATATAAGGCCAATATAACATAAAATGTTTAGAGATGTGAATTACAAATGAATCCTGTTTTTCCCCTCGGATTCTCTTATCGGGTTGGATATGCAGTGAATCTGGCTTATCTGGTGGCTCCCGTTGTTAAACGTTAAAACTGGAACGGTGCTCGATTGAAACTTATCTGCAACAATGCAATCTGAATACACCAGTGACGTCAATGCTCCGTAAAACACGACTCTACTTACGAAACGAGTTACAAGCTTCTTTTTCCTCGTTCTTGTGACGATATAGCCGAAGGCTAAGGCGTAGGTGCGTGATTTATTATTCGACACGTTTGTCAAACAAAAGAATATGCTCCTCCTCCTCTTCCTTTTTGTTTTCAAGTAAAAAAAAAAAAAAAAAGAATGATATCAATTTTATCGGATCTTCTACCGTATATATTCCGATTACTCTACCGATCGGGAGAATAATCGGTATATACCGATTATTCTACCGTATATATTCTGTCGTAAGAAAATGAAAATCATCAGCCTTGTTTCTTATAACTTCGTATAATTATTTCTAATGCTTTCGAGTAGTAAGAAAGTTCCAAAATCCTCAAATATCCATGTCGATTTAATCACCGACATTGATATAGAGCCATCGATCGATTATACGCGCCGGTACTTTATGTAAGAAAGATAACTTTTATCTTAAAATCTACAGCGATTAAAAACACATAGTACAACATCAAAAATCCATAGTAATTATCCGTTCCATTCTCTATAGAACAGTTGATGATTGAAATTCATCACTGAAAGTATCATGCCGAATTAACATATGTTTATTCGCTCATTAAAATTTTGAATACGATTTGTGTCCTCTTACGTTGACGGATCAGTTTTAGAATTTCGACTATAGATTTCGTTATCGATACCGAACAACGCATAAATGTATCGCAAATGCGATTGAAGATAAAAAAGGAAGAAAAAAAAAATAGATCGTAAAACCGAGTTTCCAACGTCATTGCTGTCCACGCGTAGCTTTCAATCTACCGTTTCATAAACCATTCCTCGAAAGCTGTTTTGCTGGTTATATGTTGACATTTGCACCGAAGACAGCTCGTTATACACGTACATTCCTTACATATTTTATTCCAAGCGTGCCGTGATTACCGGCATCCGATCGATCATGATCGTATATCGAATGTAAATATCCTGAACTCCTCTATCGACTCTGCGAGTACTCACGATCGGACGGTCCAAGCAATTGTGTCCCTTCTACCGTGATTTATAATCCGTTTATTCCGACTTATTTCGATTCGACATTCGGATCTAATCAAGCAAAAAAATTTAATTTGCAAATTATCGTTACGTCGTAAGACTGTATTTATATCTTTTTGATCGAACAGAGAAATTTAATTTATAAACCACGTAGACGCGATACGTAAAAATATAAAAGAACCGTGGTGAATTTTTCTTTCTACGTCGCGTCAAGAACGAGAAAATATACCATTGCGAAATACCGCACCAATAATAGGATCGAATAACGACAGTTTTATTGTCTGAAACTATCATCGTGTTTGCCATAATCAGTCGTACTGACTCATGACTCTTCAAACGTATAATTACGTGACACAAACAAAATCTGCCCAAGCAACGATACGTTTGCAACGAGAAACAAGATACGTTACGCTGTGGATAAAATTTTCATTTTAAAAACGCCTAGTCCACCTATATTTCAACGCCAATAGTAAAATTACTCGAAATTGTAAGTTACATTTTACCTCGCATCGCGTTATACACGCGCGTTACCGATCGTTCAAGCAGACATCTAGTATCAAAGAATGGTGTACTTTTCTGCTTTATTCGCGAAATATTCTGCTTTTGTATGGTTATTTATAGTCGGTCATCTAACTAGCATTTGACGTAATTCTCATTGTGACAATAACTGTTGCGCCAGCGCAATTCGAATCTCCTTGATTGCCACGTGGTTGTTTACTACGATCAAATATACTGGCCGGTTACGCACAGTGTAACGACCCTCGTATATATTCATTTGAAATGCGAGCAACGCGAATCACGGTGACGAGCCAACGTCAATCGGATGCATTAAATTGTTGCAAATGAAATGGTTAAATTCCTTTCTTCTTTCTTTTTTAACTGATATATATATATATATATATATATATCAACGAGTTACAGAAATTTATCTATAGAATTTTGTGTATGTGATTTACCAGAGGAAATAAAAATATACTTTGGAATAAAATTTTTTGTGCCTACGTGGCAGTACAATTTCCAATAATGCGTTAATGAATTTCTAAGAGAAATATAAAGAATTAAGATATTTATTTGAAAAATATCTTGAGATAAAGTTACGTCAAGAGTTACGAAACCTTTCCTTTTTTCAATGTCAGGAGGAAGACCTACAAGGTTTAATATTACATTAAACTCATCATTTGTATGATTTCCTGTAGATAGGACGGGTGCACGTGATTTTTATCACATTGTATTTTATATTTTTCTTCTTTTTTCATAATAAAGGTGAAAGTAAATAAATTGCGTTACATTTTAACTTAAGAATGTATATTATTTCTTTAATAATATTTCTACTATAATATTTTCTATCTAAAGCATGTATGTAGATTTCTGCGATTTACTGTCTACGCAAATATACAATTTGTCGTAGAACTTTATAAACGTGTAGCGATATCACCGTGTAGTTCTTACTTTATATTTCTTGATCAAAGAACGTTAAATGTATACATTATCGTTTGAACGTTACGATCGTTCAAACAAACAATCGTTAACTCCGATCAATTCAGAAACAATGTCGATCAATCATTCGATTCGCCAGTAATCTCAATCGCCATTGTAATATGGAATCACGTTGGGGAATTGCAAGGTATAATTTTGCCATGTCCTCACGTTCGAACCTTGTCGACTAAATTAAAATGAATGGCGTATCGCGAAATCGAATTCCACGACGAACCACCTGTCCGATCGAAACACGTTTCTCGTCCCGCTATTAACCAGCTGTTTTAAACAGCCACGTTATTTATTCTACGTTGAAAATATTCGGCAAAACTATTTCGAACAGATAATACCGTAACTATGCATCGGAATGGTAAACTAAAAATAGAACAACTGGATATATTCTTTATAAATCGATCTATGGGTATCTATCTATAGCTGTAAGGAGGAAAATCTTCGTCCATATCATATTTTAACGCGTTTATGCGTAATCTATGCGTAAAACCATTAAACATTTGATCGAAGGAAAGAAAAATCGTTATCAACGCCCTACTGATCGATTTTTCTTGCCGATTGATTAATCGTTATTATATTTACATGCTCAGTTTTGTATCACTTTGCGTGACGAAACCAAAGATCAAAAGTTCGTCCCTCTTATCCTAAAAACGAAACTTATCAATTTATATTACCCTTAGGAAAATATAGAATCCCGATAAATTGTTCGACGTTAGATAATGCCAGATTTATCACAAATTACTTACTTAAAGGCCCCTACAGAAACTCTGTCGATACGAACAACTTATTCTCGTAACCACGCGTTTCCTTCCATTTTACATTCCATTTACACTCTATCAGCTCTCTACGCGTATATATACATATGTATATACATATGTCTAGTTCCGGCTACCAATTTACACGCAATTATCCGAACATTACGCGCGTCGACCGTTCAATTGTTACAATCGCGACTCGCTTGACACTCGCAGCGAAAAATACACGTGACACGTCTTAATTAGATTATTTATGAATGGCGTTGCGGCAATTAGCACGAGACGCTCGCCACTCGTTAAACTCGATTAACGACGCTTACCGATGGATTTCGATTTGTTGCGTGCGCTGGACCACGTGCGGGCATGTGCATTGCGCCTGCTGGACGCTCTCCTTGCTCCTTGCTTCAGTAGCTTTCGATTGACGAACGAAGGATACGTTCGATCTCATACGAATAGCAAGGGAAGGAACGAGCAATGCCATAGAATAGCTTTTATCGAGAAAATCACATCTTAATATTTTAATCCACTAGAATAGAAAAGGGACAACATTCTTACGAGTTTGACTATACCGTTCGTAAAATGAAATTTCAACATTACTTAGAAATCGTAAAAAAAGAATGATTAACATAATATTTATTTTACAGTAGACGTTCCTTGTTCTCTTGTTTTTTTTTTTTTTTTTTTTTTTTTTTTTATTAGTCAATAATGATATTTGATGGAGATATTTTGAACGTTATAATCATTGCGATTTGATAGTTCATCAACTTCAGTTCTCGCGAAGGAAATGTGTTGTAAATTGGAAAATCACGAGAAATGGGCATTCCTCGTTTTTCCCCCTCTTCGTATATGAACCGGTGCTTGATTACAAAATGCACGAGTCGCGTTACAATCGCACACTATTTTTATCTTATAGAAAGCAGGTGTGTAAATTTATTTTCGAAATCCATTGGACTTTTGGCCACACGTTTAGTACGCTGGTTTTTGGTATATCCAATCGAATATCTTGTTATTCTGACGTTATGCTGCCGAGGCTCGATATTCTGTTACTCGCCTCCGTTGAATTTTGCAAATAAATGCCGAATATCTTTTTCCTACAGTCACAACAACGACACAGTTTAATCATGTTTTTCTTCTTATAAATTCGTTCGTTCCTGAGCGCAGTAAAAAATTATGTAACAGTTACCTGCGCTTTGCAAACGAAATGTTTTATATTTAATGAAAGCGAAGGTGATATACGTATACGTATATAACGTGAAACCATGGTATAATAAATAGTAGATATTTATGCGAATTTTCACTTTAACCTAGGTAGAAAATATTTGTTTAATTGCTAAACATTATAGCAAGTGCTATATTTTGTAAATTACGTGCTATGCATTTTCGCAGCTTCGAAATTTTCTATAAATCCATAACAATCCGTAATCTTAGCGGCTAGCGATAATATCCGTATAAATTAATAATTCTCTCGTATCGAACGGTCTATACAGTAGTGAAAGTTTAATAATACTTCAGGGAGATAAATAAAATATCTTTGAACTCTGAATGAATACGGAAATTATTAAAGAGATTAATTTCGAAATAATCGAGCAACCATTTCAACTAGAATCGTATCGGCTAGATTAAATTCTTAGTAGACTTTTTTGGTTACAGCCTTCGAGCAAAGAGCAAACGCGGCTGAATCATAATTCGAACCACAAGGAGCATCGAAGGCAGAAGGATGCTTCGTCGAGCAGCACATACAGCGCCTTCCGTCAATGGCGAAGGGGCACTTCTATGGGCTCGAATCGGTCCAACAGTGTTGGATCTAGCTCGACCGGAGCCCTTGCCAAATTGCCTAATGATGCAGCGACTATACAAAAAATGGAACAGTTTCCACTGGTCCTTTCCGATGCCACTATGCCAGAAGAGGATCTTTCGTTGAAGTTTTTAGCGCTGGTATTCATCCTCTCGTTTTATACTTTTTCGCTAATGAACGCTGAAAAACATCGAACCTTTAACAATTGAGAATAGTCAGTGAAATCGAATCTCTATCGATATTTTCAATAAATTTGAATCTGAAATAAAATATAGAAAAATTTGGTTATTTCCAACGATCGATCAAAATTATTTATAACATCGTTGTTAATAAATATTAAGAATTTAACGAAGGGATAATACAATAGAATGCTCTCCATTTTAAACGTTATTTCTCGGATATAATGATTTCCCTTTGTTTATATTTATTGTTCATATAAAAGAAACGAACTATACGAAGGTAAAATGTTATTCCTTTATTTGGCATTGTTTGTTTTTAGTATTTATCCTAAACGTTATTTTATTCAATTATATATTCACTGTAGAGATACTGTTGAAAGCGAAATGTCCGAAAGCTATGTAACGGGGAACATCGACGTGCAGAAATTCATCCTTGGTAAAGTCTTAATCTAAGAAATAATTAGCACGTTCGAAATACATATGATAATGATATAAATAACAACAAGCAACAATGAATTATCCTATCTACTGAAATATAATTAATATTCGTAAAATTGCAGAAATTCTAAAATGTTGCAACGTAATTTTACAAAATTGCCTTATTACTACTACTATTTGACTGTTGTTATTACCATTACTACTATTATCATAGCGATACGTTTTATCGTAAATTTTATCATTGCTAAGAACTAATTATATCTGGAATCTAAATTATTAATTATATTCATATGAAAATTTATACTGTTTATTTTTTTCTTGTAGAACGCCTTGGATTTAACAGCCCCAGCCAGTGACGTTCTGTTGAAAAACAGATTAAAATCTTGGTTTCAATTATCCGGGCATCCGGATGGTTTCGCTCCCGCTGGGCCTGGAACAGTTTGGAAGAGAAAAACTGGAGGGGCAGAAAATACAGAGAGAATTGTTTACGAAGCTCTTAGCAAAGACAAAGAATTACGGGATTGCATCCCAAGGTAAATAAAATACATAAATTAATCATTACTTAAGTAAGAAGTTTCATTGTCTCAAATATATGATAAATATAGGATATAGTTTTTGTGAAAGAGAATTCCAAATAAGAAGAAAGTTTTCTAACTATTTTTAGAAATGTATATACTAACAATTAAAAGGGATTAAAGCTACTTGAATGTTATCAAAGAGTACGTAAATTATCGTGTAATCTTCTATCAACGAAGCTTAGACCGATTGATATATGTAATTGATAAGCTGTAATGAAATTAAACAATTTTAACGTTTTAACACTGAACAATGTTTTCAACAGGCTATAAATTCCAATAAAGTTTCATCCGATTAGTTATCTCTTAATGTAAATTACTTATAATAGTATATAACGATGTAATGATATAATCCTCGAAAAACATTTTATCTGTCTAATTTTAAAGCGTTTCATTTTCATGTTTTAGATACTATCGTGAAGTGGAATACAAAGGTGACACGTTCATAGAGCTACAGGATTTACTATTTGGTTTCAACGATCCACACGTAATGGATATCAAGATGGGCACGAGAACGTTCCTCGAATCGGAAGTGTCGAAGACGACCGCTAGACCGGATCTATATCAAAAGATGATCGCCGTTGATCCAAATGCTCCGACCAAGCAAGAACACGAGCAACGTGCCGTGACTAAATTGCGGTACATGCAGTTCCGTGAGCAACAGAGCTCGACCTGTAGTCACGGATTTAGAATTGAGGCTATGAAATTACCCGGTGGTCCGCCGATCACCGACCTAAAGAAAGTAAAGTCACACCAGGAAGTGCTCGAAACTATGAATCTATTTCTTGGAACAAGCAAAAACACTCGCGAAAAACTGCTCGCACGGTTGAAAAATCTTCGTTCAAAGATCGAGATGTCTGAATACTTCAAAACTCACGAAGTATGTGTCAATTGTACATACGTGATTAAATACTTGGAACATCAAAACAGTTAAAAAAGAACTGCTTTCTTTTCGTTTTTAAAAAAATTTTTTAACAGAATTTTAGGAGAACAAATAAGAAATACAACGTACATTATTTCTTTTCCAGATAATTGGTAGTAGTATTTTTATGATCTACGACGATGATAAAGTTGGCGTTTGGTTGATCGATTTTGCTAAAACACGAGGATTGCCAAATGGACATAGAGTAACACACAGGAAACCATGGGAACAAGGCAACCACGAAGAAGGCTTTTTATTTGGCCTCGATAATCTTATTTCTACGATAGAAGAAGTGAATCTTCCAAACGCGTAATTCTCGCGTATAATAACTGTTTCATTCGTGAAATCAACTTACATAGATATCCTATGCTGGTCTCATCCTAATAACGGCTATCGTTATTTTCTTTATTTGCTTCAATAAACTAAATAAAAAATGTCCAATTTTCTCTTTGGAAAAATTCCATCGCGTATTTTGCAGATATTTTCTGATACGATTGGTATATTAAAAACTTTAATACCTATACTTCTGCGTATAATTATCATTGGTCTTTGTAAAGAATTAAAAAAGATGAGACTGCCTATAAAATACAAATTATGTATTTAAATACTTTAGAGCAAAACGCTAATACAAGGTATTTGAGGCGGAAGACTGCTTGTTGTTGCATTTTTTCTATGAACTACTTTTAACCGAAAGGAAATTTGATAAACATCGCTTTACAGCATATTTAGTGAGCGTACAAAATTTACATTGATGTACAAATATAGTGTTAACTAAGTATAATCGTTTAGAATAATTATTTATGAAGAAAAGTTAGATTGTAAGGTCTATTTTTTGAATAAAATACTCGCTACGACGAACAATTCTGAGTAACAATCTTATATTAAATTATTTTGTTGTCTAACTGCCAATTTTAGTAGAAAGAACATTTATAATAAAGCATTTCGTTTAAGACGTATAAATTACACAAAACGTATTTTTATTGTATTTATCAGTGTAATTCCCGCTAACATTTGTTTTTCTGCGTAAATACTGATTGTTATATATTAGACGATGTTAAGCAAAATAAATAATAATATGAAATAATATTATTCAACAATATATACAAACATTTCGAGAACTATGAAATCTCAAGCAAATTTATGTCATTCGATTTCTATCGATATTATATTTTACATTTACATGATTCTAGTAGAAAATAAAGCATAAATAAATATATACGACACATCTTTTTTTATTACAACCTTAATTTCCATAAACTTTATTCAATAATAATCTCCTCGATGTTGGTAACGGGTTGTTCCAATATACTTTTCGATTTCGAACTGATTATGGAATCGTACCATCGAATTTCAGCAGCTGCTAGACATTTGTACCTACATAGATAATGTTACATTTATGTATTCATCTATATGCATATAATTTATCATATATAATGCTACATACATATATTACAATTACAAGTGCATTAAATATTGTTTCTATACTAATTATACTAACGTATCGACTTTATCGCTTGGTGGCTTTCTTACAGGATTCCACCCAGAAACGGGTTTTTGATTCGTTACCATTAAACCTCGGACGCAATAAGATAAAGTAACTTTATTTAAGGTAGGATCCTGAAAATTTTAATATTAATTTTTTTAATTAAGTTCTTATTATAAATTTTTTTACCTAATGTATATATATATATATATTAATACTGATGTTTTCATTGTGTATGAAACAAAATGTAAAATTTTTTTAATTGAACGATAAATAATAAACGTACTCGCCACTCAGAATTTAAAACATCTGCTATACTTAAAATATTTGTAGAAATATCTACTTCCTCTATGTTTCCCATAGTATTCAAATAATTTTCTTGCAGAAAGTTCAAAAATACTGTTGCTTGTGACTGGAAGAAAGCTGCTATTTCATCAGGATCATGTACAAATTTCCAGTTATTTTCAGTTTGAATTCCTGTAAATTTATTTATTCAGCAAGTCTGTAAATCTTAATGTACACAAAATATTTACTCACTTTTTGGATTAATTACTCGCCCGACACCATGAAGAAGCCCTAAATTCTCTTCTCGAATATTACATTTATTTTCTCGTTCTTCTGGTACTAATGATATTAAGATATCATTTAGAAATCAAGCGTATTATTATAATTTATCATATTTACCTTTTAATGAAATGAAAATTAGATTTAACAAAGCATTTCTAATGTCTCCTATGCTATTTGATAATATTTCATCAACTTTATTTTGTGAAACATGTAACATATGCCCAGCAATTGAATTCAAAATCTTAGTTATTCTTTTCAATGCATTTTTCATTGCAGTTTGTGTAACAGAGTTTATACTAAAATATAAAGGTTCTATATCAAATATATATATAATAGAAGAACAGATTATGAATACATAATTATATTTAGAAACTTACTTAATTAAATCTATGCCAAATTTTTCTCTTATATTAGGAGAAAATAATGTTTGAAGCAATTTTGAATTTCCTACCTCTGTACATACAAACACTATAGGTTCTTTTCCAATTTCAAAGTACCTTCTAAAAATTAAAGTTTATAATAACTATATTTCAATAAAAATGGCAAAAGAAAAAATAAAAAATTCTAATTACTGCAAAAGAGAAAAGAAACTCTCCTTCTCCTCATAAAAGACATTTGGAAAATCTTTTACAAGAAGTAAACGACTAGAATAATTACTTAAAACTGAACTATATCTGGTAGCTCTGATTAAAAATTCTTCAAATCTGTCTCCTTGTCTCATTATTCTGTCTGAATAAAAATTTAGAATTATTTCATCATTTTATTAGATATTACTAATAATTTATTGGTTTGAGAAAGGAAGAAATTACTATTTTCATCCATAATTTGATCAATAGGAGTAATCCATTCTGTAATATTGAAACCATTTTCTTTTGCAAGAACCCTTAGAGCTGTTGTTTTCCCACAACCAGATGGACCAGATAAAATTAATATGGCAGGTGTGCCTTTCCTTACTTTATATTGTAACCAATTTAAAATCTCTTGCTGTTTTTGTCTACTAACTACTAATTCAGAAGGGCTTTTTGCGTCACAAGCTTCCAGCAATGCAAATAGGCTACTAGCATTCTTTTTTTTCGGTATTATATCATAAGTGCTTGATACTTCTAAAGCACTAGTTTCTAGTACTTGTGAAATGTTACGTTTAATCCCTGGTGTTCTTTTGACAGATTCACATTCAAATGATGACATCAACCAACTACTGTTTTTCTAATGATAAACAGATTACATACAGATAAACATATTTAACATCAGTGAAGAAGGTATTTACATTTACACATTAAGAATTAAAGGATCCATTCCGTGAAAATATACCTTTGTACTTGCCATACTGTAATGGGCGTATAAATTCTTTATAGCGACAAAATATGTTATTACAATGCAAATTATTATTATAAAAATATATAAAATCTTTTGTTGTAATTGTAAGTGTAGAAATATTTTCCAGTTATATCAATTTTTCATAGTTGCCTAAAAATAATCATAACTTGATTAATTATACAAAATTTTGTAACATTATCTTATATGTTGAACTATATTATTTCAAATATCTCTTTGCATAAAAACAAGTTTTCAATATGATATAATAGATTTGTATCATACATAAGCCATATGTCAACCAAGAAGGGGAGAGTGAACTAGGGAAAAGAGCGTGATCTCAGATTGTGTTTAGAGAGAATGTGAGAACAATGTGCAACAAAGAATGTGTAAATAACTTGGCTCGTGTACAATTATTATTTCAATATACTAAATACATTTATACTTTTTCTTTTACGCCTTTACGCTCGATTGATTAATCCCACCAACTTTTAATTATATCGTAACATTTGATTAATAATTATTTGTTTGTAAAACAAACGACATAAAGATCATTTTATGTTCTTTTTTCACAGCCGATATTTATTTCAAAATTCAAATTGTTACACTAGATATACATATAGAAATTACAACATAAATTTTTAAAAATATATTTCTATACTAATACCTCAAAAAAATCGATAATATTGTATTTGAATAAATTAATATATTCGTGTTAGAATATTTCGAAATATTTTCAGAAATTATCCAACCGGTTAAACCCAAAACACTTTTTACAGTAAAGATTGTCACTTTCAGTATGTATGGTATCGATTAAATATTGTACATTTTAATATTTCCACAAAAGTTCAAGAAAATATTCAATAACATAATAATAATATTAAAGGCTTAATTGACTGTAAACATAGGTACATATAGTTCACAGTTTCAAAATACGGGTCCATAGCGTGGTTCACAGACAGATCAGCAATGTTAAAAAATTCAGCCAAAAAATATGTGCTAGAAATGAGAGTCTCTAGCGGCCAACGACCCAATTACATGCACATTTCGTTTCGAGTGCTATTGGTGAGAAAAACGAGAAGGAAAACACATTCGTATCGATGGCGCGGCACAATGAAAGGTTACCAACGATCGGCAAGGATGAACAAAATATAAAAATTGCTTACAGTTTAATTAAATATTAACAGTACGTTGTTTTTTCTTTAATAATTACAGCAAGGCCACTTTGCGAATAAAAATAATAATCAGGCGATACCACAAGCAGTCATCAACGCGAGTAGCAAATAGCAACAACCAACAGTAACAATCTTTCTGAAAATGATTATACAGTATTTATACTACACATACAGATATGTATGATACATCGGAAAATAATTAAAAACGTTGCAAGAAGAACCGTATTAAAAAAGAACATGAAATAGCATTCGGATATTCCGAGAAATCATATCAAATTCCAACAATAATCGTAATAGTGCCATCTCTTACAAGATTATATTCTCCTGATAGAATATAGATATTCTTCATCGAAAATTATAATTCCATAAATTCTTATTTTCCTACATTCTAATTTTTGATATACTTTCATTTCAATTATACCATCTCCTATGCTGTCATGTTCTCATAATGTAAAGTCGTAAAATCGTTTCAAAGTTTTGGTCAAAATCTCGAAATTCTCAACTTCGACAAATTTCTGAAATATGATGTTAGTCTCAAGAATCGGAGAAATTGTAACACCTTCTGTGCTATCATGTTCTGATATAAAATTATTATTTTTACCAACAAGTATTGTGCTCGTGGATTTTCTCAAAAAATGATGTCGTTTTTAGTAGTTTTGTAAGTTTCCGAATACCTCTTATACTATTTTATTTTTTTAATACCTACCAATACTTAACAATTATCTCCAACCCTTTTGTCATATTCTATAACTTATTTCTTAAAATTATTGAAATTGGAAAGCTCATTTTCGAATCGCCACTAAGAGCCAAGCGATTATTTTTAGTTACCGATGGGTATACCTACTTGTAATTAGTTAATGTATACTCACGTTTCTCCCAGCAAAACTGCCGAAGAAAGAAATGTGTATATAATTCGATCGTTTTGATATTGGAGGCGGTAATGCATGAATCGTACTTTTGGCTACATTCATGCATGCTTATTGGCGATATCCAGTTTCATCTTCGTTTACAATTATGGAAAAAGGTTATATAAACTGTGTTGATACGTAGTCAATCCCAGGGAAAAAAAGTAGAAGAGTAAGAAATACAAAAACTTACGGTAATAATTACATAAATGTTAATATAATAAAATAATAATTTAAATTTGAGACAAAGAAAAGAATATTTCTATTTGATACATATGTATGTGTATATATATTGTCTTTATATATAACATCAAAAATGAAGTATCAAATTATTGTTTGTGATTTTAATGATTTAAATTTAAATGGTTAAAGATATAATCTATTTATAAGTAGTTAAACTAGTGCCAAATTATCATTATCAATTATAAGTATGATAATTTCGGAATTAATATGGATTTGTTGACTATTCCATTCGGTTTATTTTATATGATGTTTATACGTTATAAGTCGTGATTGTGTTTGCACAGATTTACATTTGTACAAAGATAAATAAAAAAAATGGAATCTACACAAAAATTTATTTTGCCCACTAGGTACTATATTTTAATATAAATGTATAAACATCCGCAGCCTAGCTATAACATTATAAACTCTAAAGGCAAAAAAGTATAAGTCTGAATTATTTGTTTCGCAGAAAAATGTATAGTATTTAAAATAAATAGTAATAAGATTAAATGTTAGATTTTGAATATACTATTAAAATCTCAAGTAAACAAGCGAGAAGGAAATGAAATTGACTTGTATTATTATTAGAAGCATAAGCAAGAGGTAGCAATGTAGAATACATTAACATATTCTGTTTTTATCAAAATTATATATTATTATATTTATAAATATATTATTATAATTATATATTATATATTATTATAAGTCAAAATTTGACTTATAATGTCTTTTATCTATCCACTAAAAAGAGACAGGTCTGGGCACTCGCTAGAGAAAAATATATCTCTAGGTCTCTAGGTGAAGCCAAAATAATATAATATTTAACAAAACTTAATAATTAAATTTATAAAGTTTATATGGCCATGCATGATTATATACAAATAGATAGATGCTATATGTACTGTAAATTTTTCGTGTGAAATGCTTTCTCAAGTTAACACTCATTC
This sequence comes from Bombus terrestris, assembly GCF_910591885.1. Classification (NCBI taxonomy): domain Eukaryota; kingdom Metazoa; phylum Arthropoda; class Insecta; order Hymenoptera; family Apidae; genus Bombus; species Bombus terrestris. Next base: position 6,369,651 of record NC_063271.1, on the reverse strand, counting down.
AATGCACATTATCCTCTTTGCCTGCAATGTATGAATCATCAGACCTGTGTTATATGATTGCACTATTTTAAATTTTAGTTATTTTTTGTACTTGTTTAAATCATGTTATATGCTTTATATGATTGTAAGGTATACAATACATACTTTATGGTATTGTTATAGGAATAATTTACCCTTGTATATGTGAACAATGTTCATCATAAATTAATTGTACAATTAAATGACAATAAACAGATTTGAGCCTTTGGTGACTATATTAAGAAATATGGCTTTTAAAAGTTATTATGCAGTAGCTAAAGGCCGTACACCTGGAGTTTATCATACTTGGTAAGAAATTTTTACATTCAGTATGCATTAATACATTGTTTTAAATCTACTTCAAAAAGATTGTATTTCACTGTTCTTATGAAACAAGGCCTGAATGTCATAAACAAGTGTTTCGTTTTTCTGGACCTGTATTTAAAAAATTTAAAACAGAAACAGAAGCACGCAAATTCATTGAAGAATATGAGAAAACAAATAAAGAAAATGACATGAAAGATGCATTATCTATAATTGGTAAAAGGTATAACACAATTTTAAGATATTAGTGTACATAGATGAATATATTAATTGGAAGATAATTTTAGACGACAAATACAAAATAACAAAGGTACAGACTCTCATACCGAACACTCAGGTTCAAAAAAGCTAAAAACGACAAGTTCAACAAAACATGAAAATATATGGATAGATAAAGTAAATGTAAGATAAAATGTTTTATATGGAGTTTCACATATAATTTTTATGGATGAATTTTTATATTTATCTCACTATATTATTAATTTTTTAGGATTTAACTCAAAATTTTATTGTGGATAGCGATGGTTTTGTCAATGTATATACAGATGGTGCATGTAGTGCAAATGGGAGAGAAAACGCAAAGGCTGGTATAGGTGTTTGGTTTGGCGACAATCATCCTCTGTGTGTTACAATAGATCTTTCAGTTATATTTAATATTCAATTCAATGTAAATATCCTGTTTAAAAATGTTAATTGTAGAAATGTATCAGAAGCTGTTGTTGGTCGAGCAACTAACAACAATGCAGAAATTAATGCTGTAACTGTAGCTGCTAGACAAGCAAGAAAGGCAGGTATTAAAAATTTGAAGATTAATACAGATTCCCAATTTCTTATCAACTGCATAAAGTATTGGATGCCTAGCTGGAAAGAAAAGGGATGGGTTACTTCAAATAACAAACCTGTTATAAATAAGAATGAACTAATAGAAATGGAAGAAGCTTTAAAACCTCTAAACGTGGTTTGGGTAAGTAATACATGATTATTTTATTAGTACTTAATGCCTTAATCTTATATTTTATAGCTCATGAATATTGGTACTTTAATGTTTCAGAATCATGTCAATGGTCATGTTGGAGTTTATGGTAATGAAATGGCTGATAAGTTAGCTCGGACAGGAAGTTCAAAATATATCTAACATTCATATGTAATATTCACAAAATAGTCATTAAATATTTATATTTTAATCAATAATTTAAATATTTACAGTATGTTTACAATTAAATTACACCCTGTATTCTATAACTTTGTATGTATTTTAAGATACCTTAGATTATATAAAAAATATTTGATCTTAATGAATTTTTTTGAATGAATAATTTTAATGAAAATAATGTAAAATTTGTTGTTAGATTAATGTAAAAATTAAGATATTTGCAACATATTTGTAACATATTTTATAAGTAATAATCGATTATATAAAAATATGTATTGGTTGTATTAAATTGTATTAAATTATATTATGTGTCTTAGTTTGTAGTTACATCAAGTACCCCTTCAATATTATCAACAGCTCGGTTGTCTGTTGGTCGAGGACATATTTGCTTTAAAAGGACGTATATATCCTCTGGAGATATTTGAAGAGCCAATAATTCCAATATGATTCTGAAAGAATAATTTCTTGAAATCACAATAGCTTTGACTATTATCAGCTAATTAAAATAAGATTTTATTTTTTATATTTGTTTATTTTTTTACGGCATTAACAAATTTTGCACTTGTTGCGTTTAGATAAATATTACATTTATTATGAAATGTTGACATTTATAGCATATAAAAGCTTATCTCTATAGTTATATCTTACTAAAGCTTTCACATACAATCGTATAGGTTATATTTGTATAGTTCATAAATTATTACCGATAAACTCCTGGAACTGCTGAAATCCCTGCTAGTTCGGCCAGTGCTATCAATTCAACTTGATGAGCTTGTGGAAACGTCATTCTATTAATAAAAAAATCTTATGATACGGAAACAGTTTGTCGCGTAAATCTCTCCTTCTACACAACGCTGTAGCAGTGCCGCCAATAGTTTTTTAGTAAATTATGGTAACAGTGATCCAAAATAAATATAAATATTTTATATGAATAATTCATACATTTTATTGCATTTAATTATATAATTTATTATCTGCATTACATACATGTTATTTAATATATGAAATTTATATATATTTATACAACCATTATTTAAAATTACATAAAATATTTTATAAAAATAAAAGTAATCACTATGAAACTTTAAAGAATAAAGATAGAAAAACAATGAAAAACATTTATAAATTGAGTATTGCAAGAACTAAAAATATGTTAGAAAGATTGAGATCAACCTTGCTATTTTTATTTAAGAAAAATGGGAAAGTTAATACATTTGCAGCATGCATCTGGTTTAGAGATAGTAAAAATTCATGAAAATATGATTAAAAACTTTATTTTGGTTGCTTCATAATTGGGAAAAATATATATAAAGTTACGTGTACCTGTAGGAACTTTGGACTACAGATTATGTCTAGGGCAATTGTCGTTTAGGTAACATGCTGATTTAAAAAAAAAAAAAAAGAAACAAGGAGAAAGAAATGAACTCAAGACATGTCAAATATGTTACCAACGAACAAGTTGCAAAAAGAAAAAGAAGTATCTTAAATCTACACTAAGACTAACACTTCATTAAATCTAAATTTATACGTTGGTAACAAACGTGATATAAAATATAATATTCAGTACGCATTGTACGTGCTGTTTCTCAAATGAACGTCGAAAGATACATGAAAGCTAAAACGTCCGTGTATATTTAGCATTTTTATCATCAAATGCGATATTATTTTAATGTAAAAGAATAGGACGTAGTTAAAAAAGGACACGAGAAAGGAAAGGAAAATAGAGAAACGAAGCAAAAATGATGAAATTATAAAAACACTCGAATAGTCTACAACTTAAATTTGTTTAACATATAAAGCTGACCATGAAACGAATCTTACGCATGGCACACGGTTAACCAACCTTTTAAAATTTTACGTTAAACAACCCTGCTAACACGTATAAAATTATGTACAGCATCACGAGATACAGTTTTGTGCTTTCTTTCTCGTTACAAGAACACATACCAGCTAGTTCTGGTACCATCTCTTTTTTTTTTTGTTTGGAAAAAGTTGAAAATTTTCGACTAGCGTACATTGTACGTCATGCATTGATTAAAGTCTAAAAAAAGTATCCGATATACGAAGTTGTTACGAATGTTTATACCCAACATGAACTCCTATTACGTTAGGAATTCCACGAACAGTTTGTCCTTTGAAAGATACACGTTAAATGCTTAATTTAGCAGGGTTAATACTCTCTATTTGTTTCCGTGAAGATTCACGATCGTTTGGAACTGACAACGAATAAAAGCAACGCGGTGATTACAGTGAAGCAACGATCGTTTCAACTTGATTCCTAATTTTTCCTTGTCGAAGTGCCCAAAGTCTCATGCTTTCACTCTTGTAAATACTCATCTTTCATGAAAAGCGCCGTTATCATGGCGATTCCTTTTTTCTCTTTAAAGAAATAAAACTTATTTTTTACAGATTAAACATGTTTTAAGGTTCTTAAAAATATATACTGCTTTCTCATTGTTTCTCCATTCCTCTTATCGTACTGAAAACGTGTTACGCTCTCGCCTATTCTTGTTTTGACTAGATTCATTCTTAGTTAAAAGGGTATGTAATCTGATACCACGAATAAACGGAAGGTTTAGATTAATATATGTGCTCGTTCCTTAACCAGAGCACACTTCCGAATGTTCGTCCCACGCAGCAACCTGAAATTATTAATTTTATCAATAATCAATGTAATATAATTTGATCATTATATTTCACGCACAATATTTATTAAACATTGCATATGAGATAAGCTTTAAATCTTACTTGGCATTCACGACTGCAATACCATTGATGACCGCAGCCAGCACATACGAACTGTGCTACACGTTCATGACATCCTTGGCATCGTGGCGGACTATCTCTATCCTCTCTAGCATCCCTGCCACCCGAAGAAATACGAGTCTCTCTATCTTCGATTACTGCTGACTCTTCTTCAACATCGTCCTGTAAAGAAAAATATTTTTAAAATGTATCTATATATTCCATATTAAATGCATAAATATATATCCCATATTATAGTATACACTTACCACATGAGACTGAACCGGAGTGTTGATCACTGGTGTTATCGTTATTTCAGTTCGAGCCTAAAGATATAAAAGTAAATGATATTAGTACCGTTAACATACTAGGTTAATTTGTATATGCAATATGAGTAAAATTTAATTTATATTAAAAAAAAAATACCTTGGAAGAAGATAAGAGGTCACTGATAGAAACAGGATTAGAGCCTTGATATGTCTGCAAAAGGTGCTGGGTTGCCGCACTTTGCTGTGGCATGGACGCGGCTGTTGGTGCATTCCTTTCTCTTTCAGGTGCGGTGAGTAATCTAGCTAAAGTAGGTGAAAAAGTAGTAGGTCTTGGAGATTGTGATTTCGTGAGAATTCCATGAAGTAATGAACCGCTCTGTTGAGGTGGAGTATTTTGTGGCGCTGGAGATGGAGCGACGGGGTGAAGTGTCACATCCGGATAATTTTGAGGAGTTTTTACAGGTTCACCTGTAACAATTTTCATGAAAATAATTAATAATTTGCTAGATACTTAACATTTATGAAAGAGTTAAATCAATTTCTAAACTTGGAACCTCAAAATTTTCCTTTAGAATAAGGTCCTTTTTTGTGCGGCTTTGTACGGAATTACATACCTTGTTGTTGACTTAATTTGGCAAACTGCACAAGCACATCCTTAAAACTCATAGAACTATTTGGATCAACTGTGTTTGAGTTGCTTTTACAAGAGTCTGTACTAGAAGGCCTTGAATCAACGTTGTGACCTGTTTCGACCATAGCTCCACCAGCTCCAAGGCCAACATTCACCGAATTTCTCATTCTTCGACCTCTGTAACAGTTCAAGATATTTGATTTTTATAAATCTCACAAACACGAGAAATTTCTATTCCCAGAAACTTAAATCCTTGTGCAAATTTTGTTTAAATATAAAATAGTAGAAATTAATCAGTTAAAAGATTTGATAGGACTTGATGTAGTATACTTTCTGATTTGCATATTCTGATATTCTATGCTTACCTGCGCGGTACCGTTTCAGGATGCCTGAGTCTGTAATCAGCAATGATAGATCTAACGTCGACGATGGCACCTTGTCGACCTTCGCCGATTTGTCTATTCTCCGGGCTAAGCGCTTCTGCCTGTTTCCGGCCGTTTTCTCCACTTTGTTTGGGTGGTGTCGATTGGCGTTGCGACGCTTGTTTTGAGCTCTTGTCTCTTTTGAAAGCTGGCGAATCTTGAGAACTTTCTTCAGGTAGATCTTCCTTAGAACCGAAACTCAATTTTTCTTTGGATACAGGAGTAGTATTACCGCTACTTTCCCATTCAGGACCCAGCGTTAAACTAGCTGGTGGCAATGTATCCGCTAATTGTCCATTGCCCTCCATAAATCCCATAACTTGTCTTCTTCTCTCAATTCTCAGGTACGCTTCCTCCTTTAACTTTCTCATGCTCAAAATCTCGTTCCACTCCATTTCTTTGGCACGTGCTAACTCGTCTAGGGCCTATTTTGCAAAGAATAAGAACGGAAATAATTAAGTACCCAAAATACCTCTTAGATATCGCGTTATGCTAATATTAGATAACACCTGACATCTCTTGAATCTAATAAATGTAAAACGTCTGACATACGTTGGATATCTGTATATAGTTTCTCCTATTAAAAAGTACTTACTATTCTCTATGTACATATATGATAAATATCAACTTAATATCCTCTACAACAATGATCTAAATATAATTAAATTCGATTTTAACTAATAACTTACGACTAAAATGTGAAACTATTTCTGTTCTTTTCTAACAGTTATAAACATGTAATTCTGGAATCGTTTGTGTATATTAAATAAAATTGAAAGCAACGAAAATTATCTTTGTTCTTCTCTTCTATCAGTCGATTCAAATGTATAATTTTGGAATTATTTGAACATATTAAATCTAACGGAAAGCAACGAAAAACAATATTTACCTGAACTTCGGCTCGAAGTTGATCAGCCCTCGCAGCAAGTTCTTCTGCGGTAACTTTCTCACAGCCAACAAGAGACGAGATATACTGTTCCCTCTGTTCAGTACAGAACTTCTTTGGAGTAGAATTCCCATTTGATGACAACTGTCCATCTGTTGACTTTCTCTTCCTGCTGCCTTCCGTTTCCGATTTCGAGCAACGGGAAACTACGGGTTTCTGTTGCATCGTCTCCGCCGAGGACAGACTTTTGCTTGTTACTTCCGGTTCCGAATCACAGAGAGGCTCTTTTTTTATCGACGCGGATCGAAGGCATTCGATGGTGGTTGGAGCGGCAGCAGTTTCCTCTGGAAGAGCCGCTCCATTCTGCTGACTTTGAGGAACTTTTGGCGAAGACCTGGACGATTCGTCGTCCCTCGTCTTCTCAGCAGAATCCACCTTCTTCCCATTACCAGCCGCACCTTCCATTGCGTGCATCTTGTTCAAGCTGTAAATAAATGTTTTCTCCCATGAATAAGCATTTCCTCAGCGTCCTTCGAATATTTTATGTCGTTGGCCTTGTACTACTCGCTAAACTCTGTTGTCTAACTATGTATGTATTACTTATATGCGATTCTTCAATTTGTCTTTTTTTTTTTTTTTTTTTTTTTGTTAACATTATAACTAATAAGAGAGTATAAGAGATTGCTATAACCGTGACAATGTGACTTGCAGTGTAACACATTTGATACGATAAATAGTTTATTAAACGACATTTAGATACTAGTTAAGATGAAGTTCTTATTATTTTTTTGGCACTTGAAATTGATTACAGTACTAGGATGTCGTTTATTTGTTGATTAATAGATAAGTCAGATTAAAAGTATCCGTGATGTAATAATGACATTGATAAACTTGATAAGTCGGTTAAAGTTTACTTTGACCTTGCATAGAAAATAATTGTCATTGAATCCAAGGACGTCCAATAGAAAACATCTGGTATACATCTATATTATCATTTTCATGATATCTTGCATCGTGCATACAAATCGGCCACGCGTCCGAAGCAACGGTGTAATTAGCCGAGTTGCATAAAGGACTCTTAAGTAAGTGCAACAAATACACTGTCTTCATTGTACTATGAGAACATCAAGGTTTTATTTAAGTTTTATCCAGGTATATCCGATAGATAAACAATATATTATATATTAAAGTAATATTTTTGTTTAACAAGAGTTTTAAATACAATCTCAAAAGCTAAACTGCGCGATAACTTTGTCATTTGGCAAAACAGCACAATATTCATTCTAACTCTACAAAACGCTAACAACGAGTTGCACTAGTTGTAGAATAACCAGCGCACAATTATAATTATAGTCATTAATTTATATAAGCGTAGTTATGTATGCTAGTTAATAGAAATTTCAACTTATCTTCGGACATCAAAGACAAACATATTGTGTTACAATATTATATATTACCATACAATACTATTTTACATGTGTATATATATATATATATGTATGTAATACAAAATACACGAAACACCAATCTTTAGTGCTCTTTAATTAAAACATTATTTCTTTCATAACATAAATAACCCAGGTACTATATCACGAACAAGTACCTACTAGATTATCATTACTATACGGAAACTTCTCATTCCTGTATCATTTATTCGATTTATTTCTTAAAATCACTGAAAATAAAAATTAAATTTCTCCAGCAGGGAATTAGTGGTCCTTAGAAAATCTGTAACATAAATCTATGAAGTATTTGTTGTAACTGTGCGCCCTCGATCGATATTCGGACGCGGATGAACGAGTGGAAAGTGGGGTTGCTCCCACGACGAAGATGACCCACGGTGGTCTTCGTAACGCGTGCATGGCCGTTCTGCGTTTACCCTCAGCAAGAGGCACGCTTACACGCGCACTAGAATAGAAGGTTGACCACACAGTGGGGTTAACGCTTTCGCGCTTCCTATGCGCTCCACTGCCTGCTTCCAAGAGAGACCGCTCCTCTACAGGAACGTATCTACTCTCTATCATTTACAAATCGATAAGTCCATTTGCAAAGATCCATGGTATCAAGCACTCAAACGTTAAAAGTATTTTTAACCATGCTACGATCTCTCAAATTTTGTATTTTCATTTTCTTCTCATTTGAGGAAATAAGGACGTTTGTTTATCATAAAATAGTAATAAGGGATCGTGTGTGCCAATAAGACTCGTCTCCATATTTTGGTCAAGATATTTTTTAAGATTAGAAGAATCCATTTGGTCGAAATCTATATTTCGAGATCCAGCAAACAAAAAGGATTTAAATGTTTTAAGAAAAAGTTTAACACGAAATTGAAATGAAAGATCGTGCACGACGATAAGACCTTTTTCACATTTTGTTCGAACTCTGAATGAGATACGATATGTTAAAAAGAAGCTATACAAATTTTTAATGTATTTGTGTTTAATCTTTTTTTTGGTATATCTCTGAATAAACTATAATTATTTGGGAAAGTTATATATGTGCTGTTTCGTAATTTTCACTGCTATTTATTGTAACTATTCGTGCAGATTTTTAAATACCATAGCAATATCTAGAATTAACGATATTCTTTATCGACGATAAGCGACAGAATGTAGTGAACTATGAACTTCGAAGTATTTTAGTATTACGTTTTTATACGACTATTTTTAATATATTAGTATCCCGGATATGGGTTCAACGGGAATATATTATATCAAAATCTTATTAGCTGTAAACATATGTTGTGATTGTTGATGAAGCTAGTAACACGCTGAAAATTTAGGTTACGACCGTAACTCCAAAGCAAACGAAACAAACAGGTATCAAAAATATAAAAGCTCGCGCAAGCCTGGAAGGCTTCGTTCCTAAAGTAGACGATTGTGTATTAAATTATGAATTTAATGATTGGAAAACACGAGCAATAAAATATTTATGTCCTCTTAAATACTAATGGGTAAGCCTCATTAACATATTGTTGCTATCTAACATAATTAGTTAGTTTTTCAAAATATGACTGTTAATATTTATATGGAAATGTTATCAATTATCAATTAGGCTTAGTTATCAATTTAAATTCGATGAGATGAATTACTGTTTATATTTTTCAGAACTATTCTTGTTTCCTGTTCTAACGGATACTCGAGAAAACGTCTATCATATTTGTCTTGTCCATCAGCTTATCAAATATTACATTTTATTAATATCATTGTTATAAACAAAGGAAACTTCGAGCAAACTATTCCTCCCGGTCACGAAGCAGAAAATACCGTTTTCTTGCAATATCGGTATTGGCGACAAAATAATTTGATCAAATGAAAGCTGTCAAAATGATAAAACAATTAAGGATATTAATTCCACGTTAATACGTCGAATGTCATGCAAATTTTACATATTCTGTCTTGGAAACCGCAATAGATTCAAATATGCCACAACGCAATACGTAATTTTTCCAACATATTTTCTATTTGCGCACTTTTCCTTGATAGTCTTATCTAAACTACTTATATCGTTGATAATTTCTTAGTCCGTGAAATTTATCTTATTTTAATTATTTAAAAATATTAAGTACCGTGAGTCACCGATGATCACCGCACCAACTAACATGTGAAAAGACGAATTTATATCAGTTCATAATACGTTAGAAAAGGTTAGATTAATGAAAAGTAAACATTGTGAGAGAAGAGGAAACACATAATTGTAGAATCGCCCAAAATTCGAGGCTACGCCTGTGTCTGGTTTGGTACAAGAGACGCGGTGCTTGTGTGATCGTTCGTAAGAGGGGAGGAGGTTCAGAGGGGGAGATTGCACGTGAGAGAGGGAGACAAGACGGTAGAAAGAGAGGACAAAAGAGGGGGAAAACGAAGTTCGTTGCACCCACTCGCGTTCACTGCACTTTATAGACGCGGATATAGGTTTCGCGGTACCAATTCTGAAAAGCGAAGTCTTCCTCGAGTCTTCGGGGCTTTTGATCGAAATAAAAGGATTACCCGTTAATTCTAATGCGTCTAATCAACTCACCTCACGCTAATTTAGTTGGAATTTCGTTACAGAAGGGACGAATAATTTTTTATTGTTTTCTACACACGATGAATAGAATAAATTCTCGCAAAGACTCTTTTTTTTAAATAAGTATTTAAACAGGTTTATATAATATAAATCAATTAAAATTATTATTAAATTTCCAGAGTAGTTAAACGTTAAAGTTTTCAACTCTGGAAATAATTTTCAAATACATTCCTCAGGTATTATACGTGCCAGTTAAGTGTTTAAATAATCGCAGGCCAATGTATCAAGAACTTTAAAATATAATTTAGGTCATGATGCTTATTTTACTATTATTCTCTTGTTCATTCTTTTTTCCAGGTAGAATGTAACAGGTGGTTACTGGTCGTATTGACTTTCGTTTTCAGCATTTGTGCACTCGCCGATAATCAGATACCGTTCACTTTAACAATTACCCATATAAAACGATACCATATCTTTCATAATATGTTCATGCACTTAAAAAAGTCAGAAAAAAAGGCTGTTTACGAATAACAATACTACCGATCTACTATCAAACGTAAATCTATTAAGTTGATTGTTATATGGCACAACTGGAAGAATCTGGATATTCCTACTCACTCATAACTAATACCGCATAAGCCTAAAAGATAGTAGGAGGAAATATCATTTCACAGAGGAAACTGTGAAATGATATTTAATTCATTTTCTACTCGAAATATCTTGACGAGAATATTTGAAAAAAATCTTCTCCAAGTACCTGTATGATCCATATTGAAACCCGACGTTTTGTTTACTTTGTATCAGTACAATGATATTCCATTGTCATGATTACCAACATTAAATTCACCGTTTTAAATACTTCTTGGTTAGAAAATGATAACGCAGGAGGGAAACAGACACCAAATCACGTTACACTGCACTAACTAAAGGATTTGTATTTCGTTCGGCTGTCATACCTTTCACGCTTTCCTTGGCTTTACGAAACAGTAATAGAGCATAGAGCTGTTTAGCTGTGGCGATAGCGAAAGCGAAGGAGAAAGCGAAACCGGCCGGCAAGCCGTAATTGAAATCTTCTGGATGAACGAATAAGCGAATAAAACTGAAAAAACTGTATCCCCAGGAGACATGAAAAATATAATCATTAGCATTAATTTCAACGTTGATCATGAGGAGCTTATAAAGTAGCGGTACACGTTGTAAAGTCGAACTCGCCGTCCTTGTACAACTCTTTCACGCAGTAGATTCAAAGGAGAATAACGACAGGATTAATATCGATCGCGTAATCGAGGTCACGGAGAGGTTATTATCGATGCTATGGATTTACGAAAAGTATCGAGGTTAAGGAAACGCTTTTCAAGTAAATACACTATCGAAACTAATAGTATACTGCTTGTACTACGAGTTCGATAAAACACACGATTTTTCAGGAAATACAGGAAATATTTAAAAGAAGTATGTAATATTACTTCACCACGTTTCACAGGGGCAGAATCATGACACAAGAACAAGATCAAAATTTTCTTTAAATATCTCCATGCGACTAATATTTTCCTCGAACCAGTATGGTAATGACTGTCACGAATCAAGATGAAACACAAGCTATAACTGGTCCCTATATCGGTCACGAGATAGCAACTTTCACAATTAAGATCTTAAAAGAAGAAAACAATCGATAGAGTTAGCGTCGTCATTGTTCCGTAGATTGTTTTGCACGAGACAAAACACGAAATTACAAAGACTCTACGATTCTCACTTAACTGTCAAACTGTTAACTTGCTCGAATTTTACGAAACACCTGAAATTGGTACATAGAATTTATGTTTGCTAACATACACGCATAAATTACACCGTACGCAAATCGTTAACCTACGCACGTTAGACGTATATATCGGGAAAGTTGAGCGGCAGATTGTTACATCTTCTCGGAAGTAACCCTCGAACATCGAGAGGTGGTTTCCGGAGAATTGGAGCGGCGCGTACCGGCAAAAAAAAGAGCTCTCGCCACGAGAAACCGTTGACACAGGAACCAAGTGGCATAAACACACTTCGTATGCACCGTTCACACTCCACTTGCACTTTTCACCGCTGCCGTTCGCCGGTCTCGGCAAATCCTTTCTTTCTTCGACCCCTCTACCCCGGAGCTAGCCGGACGTAGTCGATCGGAGCCGATCGTAGCCAATCGGCCGCGCTTCGCGTCTTTGCACCGTGGCGAAACACTCGCCACTCGCCACTTGCCACTCACTCTCGACACACACCGATGATTCCTTTACAACGGGTGGTAAAACGTTAAAGATCATGAAAGGTCATTCGTCTATCGCGAACAAGAAAAAAAAAAAGAAAAAAAAAAGGCAAGCTTCGGACATGACAGAACAAGCGCGTCGCGAAACGAGCAAAGATTGAGTATGGTTATTGCCGCGGTTGGTAAACCGGTGACTGAAGTCTCGTAATCCTTTTCATCGCTTTCTCCGAGGCGAAGTTACTTGTCCAAAGGCACTATCACGTTTCACGGACGAAAGTTCTATGACCGTGCCGGCTACCGCTAGCGTATACACGCAGTTCGAACGCGGAGCCTGTTTTCGCGCATTTACGGTTAGACGAAGGACGTCTAACCGACTATAACTCGCGTGAGTAACGCGAATGCCGTCGTGTACAGAAGTCGAAACGATAAAGACGGATGATCGTAGAAACGTAGAGACACAACGAGAGAGGAAGAGAGATAACGTGAGGGAGAGAGCGGAGTGCAGCAGGTCGGCCGGCTTAGGTGGGGTTGCCGTGGTTAATGCGGTGGCACGAGGGGGCAGGAGGGGGTGGGCGAGCAGATAGAAGCGCGCGCGTGTGCGTCCGCGCCTAGATTGGGCTAGGTTAGGTTAGGTTAAACGCTTGCCAGGGAACCTTGCAGCGGCGTCCTACTTCTTCTTCGCGAGCGAGCGCGCGCTTTCGTCCTCCGTCTCCTCCTACTGCCCTCTACTACCTCCTCTGTTTTATTCGAGGTTGTTATAGTCCTATTCGAACATCGTCGTTGCGTGTACGATTAAAACCGCGATATTTTTCCTCAAAATAAAATTTTTCACGCGCACACTTTGTGCAAGCAATGTCGAAGAATAGTTAAATTGAAAAACACTGATATTCCATCGTGATACGATAAAATAACCTATATCGTACGATGATACGAATACGAGCAAATTTTTAGACTTTACACTGTGAAAGATGCGAACGGTTTAAAAAAACTACCGGATGAATTATACTCGTAGTCGTGTTTCTTAGTAATTATAATTATAACGATAGTACTAGTTTGTCCGGCTTTGTGATGCACATAGGAAATGGAGGTTATATATAACACAAGGAAAAATAAACCGTCTAAAATTGGAAAGTTAGCAACTTTAAGCGCGAAGAAATTTAATCAATTTTATAATTTAAAGCGATGAAAGACCATAAGAAACAAATATTGTCATTTAAAAATGGAAAATAAATTAGAACAATATTGGCATAGGTCGATGTAAGCAACACACGATCTACGGAAAGACACGACGGAAAGGTCGACTTCGCGGCGCAAGTGGGGGAAGAATACGACGAAGGAAACTTCTGCATCGTAGAAGTTGCTATTATTATTGACATCAAATGATTACGGGAGAGACTCTTCCTTTTTTTTCTCCTTCTGAAACACGTCGGAAAGACTTTCACGGGAGCAAGGAAAATAAAGAAGGAAAAGAACGAATTTGACCTTCGCTTTGTCGCGAAATCGTTCACCGCTTGGTATATTTTAGAGCCTTGCGGTTAGAAGAAACCATAACCAAGGTGGAACGATAAAGCAAAACAATTCGCGTGTAGTCTATTTCGTTTTTCCTCTCGTTTTCTAGGAATTTGATTCACGTATTAGAAAGTAGTAAAACTCAAACAGGTTCTTTACTATAAACACCTCTGCAACACATTTAAGAATATATAAACACAGGATCCCAAATTTTAAACAAAACGTTATAGCAAAACTGCTAAGCTACATAAACACTAATCAGAAACAGATATTTTAAGATGTAGTATTACAGATTTCACAGTCAGATACTTTTAATCCATTCTAAATATATCCACCATAAATTGTATCAGTAAGAGAATCTCACGATAAATGCAGCGAAACAATGATCATAACTAACGTGTTTTTCCCAGTAACTAGTGATGGTAACGTGTAACTGATCTCAATAAATTACGAGATATGGTTATAAAATCGGTCGAATTTCCGGAAATTTCAGAGTGATACGATTAATTACGAAATGACAGAAGAGTAAGGAAGAGAAGAAGGAAACCTCTATGCTAGTGAGACTTGCGCTATTATTATTATTATTATTATTATTATTATTGACATCGAACGGTTACGAGAGAATGTGCTCTCCCGCTCCGCTCGCGTTCCTCTCGACCTAATTCGCGAACGCTGACGATCGGAGGAGCGTTCTCGCCTGCTCGAGGCGTCCCTGAGCGCCAAGGACGTTCTCGGGCGCGTTGGTGAACCACACGCGTTCAGGTTCCTCGAAATATTTCACGGAATCAAGCTGAGCTTGAATCTCTCCTTCTTTTATAAGGATCTCATCATCGTTGCCCTTAAACGATCAATGGTCTACCGTCTCCTTTTCGTGACTAATGAGTTGCTATTTTTGGACAAACAACTAGTAGAAAGCGATAAAATATAGATAGGACGAATATGCCAGGAAATTGTTCCAAACAACTGGACAAACAACAAACAATTGGACAAATAACTAGTAGAAAGCGATAAAATATAGATAGGACGAATATGCCAGGAAATTGTTTCGAATGTTCTGCTTTAAGTAGAAACCGATGCATATAGAAATAACTAAGAAAAAGATTAAATATACGTAGATAGTTTTGAACGAGTTTTCCAAGTGAAATTCTTAATGTCGAGCTTGTCGAGAAGTGGAGCGATTTATCGAAACAGCTATCATGAGGCGGTCGTATCGAAAGCGAGACGACTGCTCGAATGTTAGGACATGTTCGACAAGGCTAGGTGCATTTGCCAGAAACGAGCCGGTCGTCTCGTCCCTGACCGCGAAGGCCTTTCTCGAACGTTGCTGCATCGGTCAGAGGTTGAATTAGATTAAGTCAGGTCTAGACTAGTCCAAAGTTCTGTCATCGTTCGACCAATAGCTGGCGTACGATTTCGTTGAATTTTTAGCATTGCATTTCCTTGTTCTTGCGCCAATAAATAAAGCAAAAAACAAATTCGGATCGTTTTTCGTAGATTTTAGCAATGCGCGATAAAACGAGAGACAGATTACGATTGTTGATCGTCGAGTTTTCGAAATACTCGGCGACATTGTATGAAATTGCGACATTTCACTATTAGGTGTAAAGATTAAGTTAATTTAATAAAAAATGATCGATTCCTCAAATTCCATCGTCAAGAGAAAAACATGGCCTCACTGTAGAGGCTGAAAGAAATGATTGAAACGCGGCGCGAGCATGCGGGAAGCATGGCGCGTTATCCAATAACGAAATTAAAACGTCACCACTTTCGAACGATAATAAGGCGAGCACGTCTTCGAAAATATCCGAGAAGAGATAACGATCGGCGGACCATTAGCGTTTTGGTCGGTTGAAATTGCAAAATGCAGTACTCGATCCCGGTATTTAATTTAAGAGGATGAACGGTAATAAAAATCGTTTCGCCCGCGTTGGAATTCCCAAAACCAGTCACGTGTTTCATTGGACGACCATGATGCAAATGGTTCTTCGGGGGAACCTTGCACGCTCAAGGATTCGTGGACGAACCGACGAAGATAGCCGTGAAACTCTGCCCGGTTCTGCGCCTTTTCCACATAAGATCACGCGGCGTTCTACGAGAAACGACGATATATCACGAGGTGGAATGACGAAAGGAGGACGGTCGATTCTCGGCCCGAGGTCGCTCGTAGGTCAAACCGCCGTCGCGGAGACGACCCTGGTCGACTGTTTGTGCACCAAAGATGGTTGGGTCGTCGCCGATCGTTTTCTCGTTCTTTCCAGTCGACCGATTTTCGACAGTGTAACATGTGCAATTTCAGCGGGTCGTCCTGCGAACGACGCCGATACTTTTCGCCACCCTGTGTGTACATCGACTGCCCGCATCGATGCCACTCGTAGTTTATGTCAATCATAAAATTATGAAATTTTTATGGTAGATTCCTTGCTCAATATCGAAACTCGATAGAATTTGTAAAAAATAACGCACAGTTACGTACAGTACGAATCGCTTCTTGCTTTAGCATTTTAATGAATTCTGTAAAACATTTATTCTTAACCGATATATCTGCTTTATATAATTGTTTATGAAGTTGCGGAGGAATTAGCAAATTAATTACCTAATTAGACTGTGCTGGAACGAAAGAAGTAAGCTGACATTAAGGAGGAGAAAATGAATGTCCTTGGTGATATCAGATTTGCGAATAAATATACACTGGACGCGACAAGGTTGAAGGTAAGGTGTCGTAGAAAACGTTCTACGAGTCTACGAGAAACCTACAAAGTATTTCCACGTATCGTTATTTTGGATCACGACCGAAGCGATAACGATTCTCAGTATCGATAACACTCCGATCGTTGCCTTGTTTTTCAGATCGGAACGCTCTTGCGCGTTCTTCGACTTTTAGATTAACTACTACATCTACCTGCTTAAAAGAGGCAACGAGAATCCGTTAAAACCAAGCAAAAAAAAATGCATTTCGTGTGATTTTTATCTTCTCGGTGAAGACGAAGATATTAAAAGAAAATAACGAAAGCCCGTAAAATGAAATTTAAGCAGATACGCATTATCTGTTTGTAAAAACAAAAGCATTTTTATCAACCGGTCGAATACAATGTAACGAAAACAGAGAGGTAAAAAGGATCAAAGGTGCAAAAATGTGATCGAACTGGAAGGGGTAAGACGTTCAAGAAGAGCTTAAAACGAAGACAGATGTTGAAGAATTATCTGCATTATCTGCACGTGCGTCAGGGAAAAAGATAAAGACGTAGAGTTTCATTGGTCAACACGAACTAGTGGAGACCATGTAGAAAGACGTCCAACATCCGTTTTCTGACGCGTTCTCCAGCTCGTGTCTCGCTTACCTACGCACATTTTGCTACTCAGCTCAGTATACGTCATTACTTACAATGTACTTTTACGTTCATGCTCACAAACAGATAACGAATCTTACTCGTAATTATGAGCTTCTTCTTAACGGCATCGATTCTTGTTTGTTTTATATATTTTAGACAGATTAAAAATTCTTCGTTGTTCGATTATGAAACTGGTGAAATTAAAAATATCGCAATGATCTTAGCTTTGCAATTGTCTTTTGGTAGATGGATTACTTCGACACAAATTCGATCTCGAGTAATTTCCATGATTCGTATTCTCATTCCAGCAGTAACAGGCTTGCAACTGAATCACGTTACCGCAGAAAAATTAACGAGACCTTCCTAACTGTAATCGTGTAATAGCTATTTTGTGCACGTAAAAAATTATGTAACTATCTTCGCGCGTATCATGCACCGTTAACTTGAATTTTATCGTTGCGAATCGAAATAAAATTTATATCTACGCGTGCTGCCATGGAAAAAAATTATCGTAACGTCAAAGGAAACGTAATATCGTTTTCGAATTTAATACGAGTGTTCCTATCCTGTTAAAAAGTCGAATGCATGACCTTGAAGCGTGACCTTGAAATTAAAGACCCGAAGAAGAAACTCGAAGTGGAAACCTGAACCATCGAGTTTCTTCGTGATATGTACTATAGTTTCTGTAGCTCTCATAGACCGAGAGAAAACAGCGAGACTTACGAGTGATCCGTGATTGTGGATCAATGCGCCGTCGTTCCTACCAGAGGTCGCACCGAAGGTCTTCTTGGTTGCCGCGCTCTTACTAAACATCGTAATCACCAATGTTTCCTCTTTCAGCTAGCAAGCTAATCTTTATTAGCCTCGATTGATTAACTATTTCATTTAAACAACAACGTTTCTGCTTTCGTTAAATAAAAAGCCAGAAACATGGTAACACGAAATCTTATGTACGATTTCAACAATGGAACGAAGAATATACAGACGATACGAAATGATAACAATTCGTTACATATAAATAAGGAAGAATAATCGAAGAGACATGAAGATATATAAACAATATAAGAAACTAGAATGCCTTATCACTTCCGGTACTAGATTCGTCCTCGAATTCCTTATCGAGAACGTAATCGTTGGGACCGAGTGAAAACGACTCACCGTGGTGCGGGTTTGAGTCCGAGGGCGAGCAGTACGTCGATGCCCGCCATCTTTTGCTCTTGGTTCACTTGATTGCCACTCTTGGCACGTTGTTGGTGTTGGTGGTGGTGCTGCTGCTGCCGCCTTTCCGTGGCCGGCTGATGGTGCGGCTGCTTACTGTCAGGCATATCGTTCTTGCAGATCACTTTGTGGCCGGTTAGCATTTTAGCATGGGTGACCTTGAGGAGGGAGCGCTTCGCGTCCTCGACCAGCATCTTGGTGATCGGCTGCACGCTCACCGGCACGCCGATCGTCGGTACGGCACCACGACGCAGCCTGCTGCGCGCAGGAAGACCAAGTACAAGGTGCTCCATATCCTTCTCATAGGACTCATTGGTGAAGTGGAGGGAGCATATACGCGCAGTTTGTATGTTGAACGGTATCTCGCCGTTCGAGAGGGGCACGCGACCGCACGCGCGCACCCATCGCGAGCGTACTTCCGGTATCTGGGGGAATCGATGGTAGCGGATACAACGACCGCGGGTTTGACGATGACTGTTGCGGCACGTAGCCACGGCGCACTGCGGCATCGTAACCTCTTAATCCGTTGTCTCCTTCGTATAAAATGGTTAACGCACACACAATGTTTCACGCACACTCAATTAACACGCGATAACACCTCTCTACGACATCCTCGATGATAAGGTTGGAAATTCTATCGTCGTCCAACATCCATCTTCACAATGTCATGATTTCCAGAATACTAACATTGCTCTCATAACTCACGAAACAACACCAAGTACTATTCTTTCACTTTAGAGCGTAAGTGGGCGTTTTGCAGCGATCCTTTGTTTCTGGCGATCGATGTACGCGTCGGTAACCAGAGTCTTCCGGTGCGAACAGATGCGATTCAATCCTCTTCTTCCTGGTGAACGATTCTTGAAATTGCTCCGATAGTTAATCGACGAAGCGTCGTTAACGGCGTAAACTTCGTTTACTTTGGTAACGAACGCGTGACTAGATGCGTTTTGCCGGCTGAGCTGCTTTGCCAGGAATCGGTGACACTTCGATACTCAAAACAGATGCACGTGGGTGTGCATGGATCCACACGAACACTGACAAACGCTGCAAACATGGAAATGTTCGACGTTCAAATTGTTCGATCGTCTTCTGTTGGATCCTTTGGATGTTCCTTTTTTTTTTTTAAGACACTGCGCGTGTGTGGCCCGATAAAGGAAGAATCGTCTCTTTCCTAAAGGACGATCGTGGCAGGCGGAAAATCTTAAAACGTAAACGTATCACTACCGACGTGATATCGTAGAACGTGAGAAACAAGAGCGAGACAGTCACGCGACGGAAGCACTCTTGCGTACTCTGGATGACCGCGGGAGGTCGAAAGGGCATCGGTGCCGCCCTGCGTGCGACGCCCTGCGAACTGTGGCTAGCGACGTAGAAGGGGACCGAAGATCAAAGAGCGAAAGAGAAGAGTAGACAACGAGGAGGCTGGAGGGGGAAAGGGAATACGAACGGTAGAGTACCAAAAAACGATGTGTGCGTAGGCCTTCGAGCAGACGCCTCCACTTCCTCACGACTCGAATTCAAAACGTCACACGCACACGCGGTCGCGCGCCTCCTATAAATCGACCGTCCACCGCACGAGGGTGGGAGTTGTAAATTGAAGAAAGAGCAACAGCAACACGACGACGACGATCGGGGAAACGCGTGTGTACCGCATACGTCTTTTTCCGCAACACGTGCGAGAGACGGGTCCGCGTTGTCGGCGGAAGGTGTCGCCTCGCGTACCTTTCTCCGTTCGTGACGATCAGCGCTGTTTGATCGTGACGTTGATTGGTGGGCGGATCGTCAAGATGGCGACGGATGACGGTGGCTGAACGACGATCGTCGACGAGAGAGCACGAAAATCACCGAACTTGTCAGTATATACGACTCGTGGTAGTCACGAGAGAACACCAAGGGGCAATCGTTGCTGCTACCGTCGCGTCTTCCTCTGTAACTGACTGAAGAACGGAAGAACGGAAACTGTTCCAACGGCAGACTGTTCTAACTTCCACGAGAATAGTGACACTTTGAAAAATAAATACAACTATCGATCTAATCGTAACACACGATCGTAATGAAGCACTGAGTATTTCTGACAGGCACCTTGCTAACTACTGAACGCGCGCTGCTTCTCCTTCAGACTGGCCGATCGGGTCCGGCCGTAGAACAAGAGACAGCCAGTGGCAGCTGCGTGTGCCTCCTCGTGTCTGCGTGAAACCGGTGAACCAATGATCGTGCTCCGATGCCGTCGCGGCAGGGATGACGAGTATCGTGGAGGGGGGACAGGGTTGGAAGGAAGAGAGACCAGGGAGACAGGGAAAAAGAGGGAGGAGGTCACCGCTACCGGCTAGGGTCCTTCAGGGGTTCGCTACCCCTCGAACCACGCGGTCCTCCTTGTCTCTGTTATCCGGTATAACCAACCGCTACCGATCTCCTCTCTCACCTCGCCGTCCTTCTCGTGCGCTTTGCGACCCTTCTCCTTCAGCCACGATGCGCTTCCTCAACCTGGTCCTCACAGGGGCGTTAGGTTACGCGTACTCTTTTTCTCTTCATCTCCACGAATGGTTCGCGTTCGCTTTGTCTGCGACAGCATGCTGAACCCGCTGCTTCCTACCGACGACGACTATTGTCCAATACTGGGCAAACACGCGTTAAGCGTTAAAGAGAATCAGATTTTGCCTTTGTGCTTCGTCGACTCGAATTTAGTCTCGGAAGGACTCCGTCATCATCGGAAGGAAGAAATGTCCTCCGCTTTCGTATAGCGGACGCTTCCTATTGTAGAATTTTGCTTCGGATCACCATGGAAAATTCCGTTTCGTTTCATTCCGTTACGAAAGGACTCGGATGGGACGCAGAGTCCTACAGGAGGCCTTCTAAAAATAATCGAAGCGAGGAGTTCGATTACGGTAAAGAGCACTCGCGATGGAATCTTCGATCGAACTCTCCGAATGTGTAATCGCTTCTTCTAATACGTCAGTGCACGTACGAACGTATTCCGAGTACGTTCATTTATCTTCGAATAGTACACTTTTTCAGAAACGTGAACGGTTGATAAAGTTGAGCCTTTAATTATTCGATTCAACTATCTAGAGACTATAGCATTGGTAGAAAGTTTCTTATCGATGAATGAACATTCCTCTGGTAAGACCGTTTCGTCTAAATATATTACGCCTTTAAATAGCGCAGAGAAAATACAGTACATACATCTGTATACCTATTTTTAATTTTACCATAGCAGGTAAAATCAGTTCAAGTAAAAAAGACGCGAGTTTAAGCCCAAAGCGAATAGAAATTGGACAAATTCCTGCAAAGAAAAGAATTCGATAGATTTAACACCTTGACGAACAAGGTGGAAAGCACAGTTTCGCAGCTCTGCTGTGTATCGTAGCGTTCAATTTCCCATAACCAGATGTAGCCGAAACTTGAAATATAGAAAGAGACTAAGAATACAGAAGTTTCTTTATTAATTTGTAATTCGTTTGCAATGAAAAATCGTGAATCGTTAACACGCAATTTCAAAGCCGGTATATTCAGATTGTGAATACTTTTTAATTCCAGATTGATGTTCTAATCAATGCTGGCGAACCTTGCCTATATTGTTTCATTTTACGCACATTGTATCGATATTTCGACGGGATTCTATCGCGTATCTGAGAATACAGTAGTATTCCTCTCCTATTGCTGCTAATCAGGTTCTCATGGCATCTTATGTGGCACAAAGGAAGGAGAACTTGACCCCGTTCGATCGCAACCGAACCGAAACTGCACGATCAATAAGTCCGGTTAATTGTGTGGATACAAGAAAATTCCATGAACCGACCGACCCAGGATCGACGTCCTCTATCAAATCATCCGAATCGATTTTAATTGTTCGAGCGGCCGATGACAAAAAAGGAAACGCGGTCGAAGAACGAAGTTGGAGGAAAGCGTTGCAGCAACGATTCTGGGACATTTCTGTATTTGTTCAAGAAGATCGTGATGCTGGAGGGTCAGCCTCTTGCTTCGAGAAAAAAGCAAGCAAAAAGGGGAGGAGATCTGGCATTGAGCGAGGAATCACCGGGGATGTTGGCACACGACATCCCTCGCCCCTGCAACACCTTAAATGCTTCCAACGCTTCTAGATATTACTTAGAACATGGCTGTAGCCACGAATAAAATGGAACGACTCGGTTCCTACGTTGACGCGTAAAATCGAAAAAATTGATTTTTCAGCAAATTATTAATACATATATAAAAAGAAGCTTTCGCTCTACTGGATATTTAGGCATTTTTATATGATAAGGGATGTTTTTTTATGACTTTTAGAAAGCTCTATCCCGATCCGGTTTCAAACGAAGCTAAGTTTAATCATAGATGATGTTAGGTTTTAATAAAAAAAGAACTTAAGATGTCAAATAATTTATACAATAACGAAACAATCCTCCTACTAAATCGAGATTCCGAAAGAATGCGAAACAAATTTATTGTATGGAAAAAAGAGGCGCGTCTCAGTTACTTATAAGTTATTTAATAATCACCGATCGATTAACCTAAATGGATCGATTGAAAGAAGCTTGCAAGGTTGCACATACGCGTAGAATCTAGATTTTCAATATGTATATCATCGCTGATAAGGAACTGGTCTGAGGAGGATTCTCAAGGGCGAGAGAAACAAATTAACAATCTCAGCGATACTAGGTTCACCACATCGGTCATTTTGGTTCGATAATCAAGACGCGTACCAGATAACGTATGTTCTTCCGTGTATTAGTGGGATTAATGGCATCCAGTTATATCGCTATAGATGTAGTTCGTTCTGAACACGTCAGACAGATTTTCTTCGTTGAATGAGGAACAAGTACAGATCTATTTCATGGTCATTATCGCGAGTTCGCATCGATGCGTGGTTTTTCTGTCACGTTAACGTTTCTTTTCGCTGCATGTAAACCCTTGCTTTCACCCGGAATTAACGAATTGGAATTTTTGAACTTATCGACTCGAACCAGACGATGATGGAGAAATCAGAGTTATTCGTTGTTATCTTTAGCGCGCAGTAAAAATAATCTGCCGTATTGTCATCAATAACAGAAGGTCTTCGACGAGGCTCGATGTAGACGCTCTAGTTCCAAGACAAACGTTCTCCTGCAACGCAACAGCTTCCCATCGATTCTCGACGAGGATCTTTCCCCTTATGCGATATCGTATAACCAGTGCGACGAACGCGTCGAGGTATCTCCCCCACGTTTCCAATCGTTCTTTCTCCTTCTCGGCAGCGGCTCAACGATTTTCTCGGAACGCTTCTGCGGAAACCGACTACGTCCTGGTACCAGAACCGTGTTCTAACAGAAACATCTTCATGGCGTGGTTCTCTGGAGAGTTTTTGTCTGGATGCGTGACCAGTGCGTTCACTCTTTTGACCGCGTGGAGCCAAAGAGAAGCCATCGAAAAGAGAAGCAGGCACGAAAGCCCAGACTTCGGTGTGGTTCACGCGGCCTCTCAAATAAGGACAGACCGATTTCCGGTGGTCTCGCTCTTCCCTCCGTACCTCCGTGGCAACCTGACCCCACCATCAAACGATCGAGGGTAACCTTTCTCTTTCTTCCTTGTTGTCCCAAGACTCTTCTTTCTTGGTCCAATGTGAAGAGGAAGAGAGAGAGAAAGAGAGGGAGAGAGGGAGAGAGAGAGAGAGAGGGAGGGAGAGAGAACGTTGCGCGTCTCGCTTCTTTCCATGACGATGCGCAGCCGCTCGTCTCACTCTCCAACGCGGCTACTAGAGCACGTTTTCGCTTCTTCCTCCGTTGGTCGGCTAGAACGATCGTTCTTTCTTTCTTCGTCCAATATTAGAAGCCAGTAAGTCTGTCCTCGTCTTTGCGTGGATGGTCTTAGCAGGGCAGGCTGTGTGCGGGCGCTCCGCACAGCTGGCACAGGAGGGAAATAAGCCGAGGCGTCTCCAACTTGGGGCCACCAGACACGACCGCCTGGAGAACGACCAAGAAGGATGCGCAGCTGCGACTCCCTTTCGCCGTTTTACACAGCAACTTGGCTGCTACAGGTCGAAAAATCCTCTTCGTGGGATGAAGGAGGACTCGTGTGGCCGTGGGTTACCCACAATCGAGCTACGCGATTTTAACCGCCTTTTCTTTTAATCTGTCCCACCGTTATCTCCTAGAAACGGAAGTATTCCGCGATAGGCCACGTTGTACAACGTCGTCGCTTTGTAACCTTCGTCGCTGTTCTCTGCTTGTCTAGCCGCGATTGCGTTCTCGTATCGGCACGTTTACGCGTCAAAATCATTTCTATCATCGTGTTATGCGATACAAAACCATTAAAACAAACATTGATAGGATAATCATTTATACGCAAACGAATTGCTAATAAACTTCTAAATTTTTCTATTTCTATCGAGACCAGTTCCTACATCTCAATTCTATCAAAGCTTTTGATTTTTAATTGGAAAACGTTAATGCAAATTGTCGCGTACGGTGTATTGATTAACATTTCGATTTCAAATAACGACAGAACAAAATGTCAAGGAATTTTGGTGAACGTTTCCATTAAAATTCCCATTGATCGAACTTAACTTGAAATTGCTAGAACATGGACGTCGCGGTCATAACGGCGGCAATAATTGCACGACTGTGAGAATGTATACAATGTCGCCAGAAACCGTAATCGGAACTTGATGTGACTGGTGCCAACCCATCTTCGAACATGAGTCTGTTAGTATGAACACCGGAGCATGCGTATTCCGACGCATTCACCGTGTACGCAGAGGATCGAAAAGTTTCTGCCCGAGGGCGGCTGAGATGGGTACCAGCGATCAGTTTCCTACTATCTTTCTATCCTATGTTTGACAACGTTACTTTAAAATTCGTAAATATAAGGCTTCTATTTTCACAATAATACGAAACACACGTACATCGAGAACCTATATTCTTAACGTGTACATGTTTAATAAGACGTAAATAAACTCTATTTATATCTGTGTGATAATATTGTTTCCAATGATTAGTAATCAACATATTTTCAAACGAACAAATTGTTTGCCAGCGGTCAAGCAATCGGGAAAACAAACACGGACGAATCAACCAAGGAGGTATACCGGTGTAGTGACTCATTGGTCAAAGCATTTGCACGCAAGAAAATATATCTGTACGTTACCATAGAAAAATATCACGACATGATCGGTTGATACGATATGATCCACGGTGACCAGCTTATCGTTGATAAAAGGCTGCGCGTCCAAATGAAGAAAAATTCTTATTGGTTCTGTGACAGAGTTAAATCGAACGTGGTTGGTAGCCACGCGTTAACTTGCATTCCTTACGTACGCGTGGTTTCAGCAGCACGAAGCAAACCAGGCGGGAGAGTGAAATTTACGTTGACCGCGTGGCGAGGCAGAAGCGTCGTCGGCGGTTCACCAACGAGCGTAGAAAGAGCCGGAGGGAAAGCAGCGGGAAAAGAAAGCACGCGGTGGTGTGGCGCGGTGTAACGTGGTATATTACATATTTAGCCGGAAACGGTGGAAAGCAAGCTTTGGTGGGCTCACCTGGCTTCTCAAGATTTTTCATCGTTTCTGCAGGTTGCCTCTCGGCTCGTTTTCCAACCACTTCGTCCGCTTATTACGCCGACCTAAGGCATGGTATCTTTGGTACACGGACGCATTCTAGGTGGTTCACCCCTCTCTCTTAAGGGGCAACCATCCCACTCGCGTGGTTCTTCCTATCTTCGTCTCGCTTTAACACCGGTGTGACTGTGAGGCTCGAGCGAAAGGGAACGAGAGAAGGGGAGACACCCTTCATCCTTGAGGCGGGGTCCCGGCCACCCCGCTGCTAGGTTCGCTAGGATCAATACCCGCCATCCGATCCAAAGTCCAAGCCACCCTCTCTTTGCCTGCGCTGCTTGCCTGTGCCTGCTTGCCTGCCAAAACCTGCCAACTTTGTCTGTCCAAGTCTCCGGAGAATTCGAGTGGCTTCCCAAATCCGTCATCACCGAGATGCTTTCGAATCACCGGACGGTCGCTCGAGGCTTCGTGGACAGCGCGATTATTCGCTGTGTCACCTTGACAGCATCCGACCAATACATGATCGATCATCGCGTATACACTAGATACGTATAGGCGATTCGTAAGACCAAAGTAAGAAACGCAGGTGGGAAAATTTCCACGATAATAACGTCGCGAGTATCGAGAAAGTTGGTTTAGATACCGCGTGACGGATCGTTGAAATCTTCCGAATTTACCGGTTCAGAAACTAAGTAACGGGTACCGTTTGTACTATTCGAACGACGTACGTCCATCTAGAGCTTGTTAATTGCGCAATTTTCCGAACTTTAACAGCCGTAGTTGGCAAGAAATTAGAGAATTAAATACGTCAAGATGCGTTAAACGCATTGAAAGATCACGAGATAAACAGAAACAGCCATCAATTTCTCTTTAAATAACTTCTATACACTTGTTAATCTTCTTTTCCGTCCTTTCGATTTTATTGAATCAGTTAAATCAACATAATCCTCGATTAAATCACCCCAGCTGTTACCACAATTGGACATTCGGACTCTCTCGGTCGGCATAAGGCAACGCTGGACCTCGACAAGCTGGTGTAGTTTAAAAAAATTTCGCTTATCGATAATTTTTTCAAAATTGACGCGATACTTCTCTTGCGACCGTGCCTCGAGTCAAGAAAACACCTTGTGCTAAAATAAAAACCAAGCAGATGTATTGTCATATGGTCGCGTGGTTAGTAACGTATAAAGTATGACCATCCGATCGGTTGTACCAAGTTATGTTTAATTCATCCTTTCTTTGTCCCCGTTACACCAAGTACAAAGCCGACGTTTCCAATGCACCGGAGTATCGTTTTCGGAATTGGAGAACCGTGCACCAAATTGTTGTATCGCGTATTATCATACACCTCGCGAGACCGCGATGTTTTCTCTACATCGCCGCTTAACAATCTCGATGATTAAATAATTAAGTTTCACGAAATATTTTGAGCAAGTCGCGTGCTGAACGTATTTCAGCGAAACGAAAGGCAACTTTCCTTTCTTCTAGTACAAATGGCAAAACCTGTGGTATCGCGTTTCGAAACCCTTACACGTTTTAATCTTTGTGTGTATTTAAAAGGGCTACCGCTGGATCAATCTAGTTTCATATTCGAGTTTGACGAGTACTCGTCAAAGAGAATACACAAAAGCGTGCCTGTTGCTTCCACATTAAACCAGTTAACTAAAAATCCTCGAGTTCTATATTCTGTACCATATACGAACCAAACTGCTGGCTGGTTTTATACGCTAGTTTGTCGATACGTTAAAAGGTATTTTACGTTCCTTTATATCAGATTCATACTTTTTATACTGCTAATCGAATACCAGATAGACATCGATAAATTTTCTACGCAAAAATCTGTACGCCCAAAGAGATATATTCTGTAATATATCTATTGGATAGATATCCGCTGTTAAATTATCGTGGCAGCAGAAGGTAGACGACTTGAATGATGTACGTAAAAAAGAAAAAATCAAAATAACTCTACTATGAGAAAGACACAGAAATATTAGGTCGTCCGAAAAGTTTCTTTCGTATTATAAGGAAATAATGGACGCACAACATTTTCCGTTTTATATTATTTTATCGAATGATCCATTTTGTTCTATCAAAATAAAGATTACAACCTTCGACGGATTAGGTTTCATGTTTGTATAAAGATACGTCGTTGTAAAAGACGTGTGTGTAAAAGAAAAACACTTTTCGGGCAACCTAATATAATAGATCGCCATTTGCAATATCGAAAACAAGAATAAGCAATTGCAGTCGATAAAGCCAGGAAGGAAATCAAAATCGTTTGAACGTCGTATCGAAATCGTTCGTCTGAGTACCTCGTCGTCAAAGTCCAAACGGTGAAAACGGCAAGCAACAGATATATAGAAATCCTTCCAATTATTCGAATCGTGATGGCGATGTATCTACGCGTAAAGAAAACCATAAATCCCTCGGTGAAGAAACTCGCGTCTTTTTTCCAGTCTGGAAGCAAAAGGGTTGAAAGGAAGATCCATCGGTTCGCAGGATGGAACCCATATAGCGTCTCGTAGCGCGTTAGGAACCTGCTCTTTCTTCCTCTCGTTACTGCTATAAACGCGATAGCGTAACAGGGGTCAGAGCCCGTTTGGAGGGCGGAATTGCGAGGGGGATTTCCAGGAGGGGGATGACCGTGGTGGTGAAACGCACTGGGGCTGGAAGGCACGCCCGAGGGTGGTATTGCACGATGGTAACGGATGGTAACCGACCGGGCTTGGATCACCGGATGACGTCATTGCTGCGTTACCAGGATACCAAAGATCAAAGACCAATGAAAACGTCACCTTCTCCTCACACGAACAACCTCTGAGGTCGAAGTCAACCTAACAATAGATTATCTTTTCTAGTCTATATCTTTTCCCGTCTTTCTAACCCTCTACCTTTCTTTCTCTTTGCTACACTGTTGAATCATTTCTCGATGCTGACTGTTGTGCTTATGATAATGACGCTTCTGTCTTCGTTATCGATTTCTATCTCGACTGTACGACGACGACAGACAGTCATACGACGTCGAGGATATAGCCGAGATTACGTGGCACGACGATCGCTGATATTTTATTTATACCTGTTGTCAGATATCCGAGGCGAAGGATTCGAGGAGACACGCTCCAAAGAATAATCTATGATAATTATTTCATCCTGCGTTTATTCCGCCTTATTGGATCAAGCGTTCTTAACCTTCGACCTTGGAACAGCTAAGACATTTTTCTGGAATGCAAATGCTCCTTCGGGAACAGGCAGCCATAATTCACCGGTGATTTATTTCGGGTTTACGAGTGATTATCACGACTGATTCGATGATACCTACGGCGGTATCTTGGATCGATGGCCAGTTTCGATTCTCTATTTTCGTCACGTCGTCGATACCAAATTACGTTTCGACAGTATACGAAAAAGGAAAAAAGAAATAATATATCGTAAACTATTTGTTCGAGTAATAAATTTGTATAAATGACCAATTTGTATAATGCATTTGTATGACCAACGTATTTTTAAGATCTGGGGAAATGAGAATAGGTATGATATATCTCAATTCATTGGAACTAACTGTAATCTTAAAACTCGGTCATTTTATTTATGACAGCTGTCCTAAATTCTGTTTACTTTATCATTCAATACCTATTTTCCTTTCTAAGACCAGTGTCATTAAACAATTCTAATTGCAAGGTTCCGCTTGGTCAGAATAAAACGTTCGTTAAACGCATTATTCGTTCTAAATCGCTGCTATCATTCGAACACAAATAATAGTAGGTCTATAATTAAATTTTAACGTCTCCACCGAATAACTTTTCTCCGTAAAATTTTCTACAGTCTAAAATTTTCACACCAGAAACTTCAACAACCCTGTTAATGGTTTTGGTACGAAGACCTAGACAATGAAACGGACAGAAATTCCGGATTTCTAGCTATTCACAATTGCAGTCTAAGCAGCTTGACTCCGACCTTTCTACGCCTGGCTAGGTCAAAATTTGAGCGGGGTGGGCATTCAACGTCGAAGGTCGACAAAAATATGGCAAAACTGCGTAGACTTCAATTGTAAATAACCTCTGGTATTGTTCAAGGTTCCACGCTTTTGTCAATCCTACTTTGACCCGAGAATTTTTATTTTATCTACTTATTTCTTGCTCTTCTGTTAGTGGGTAAAAAAGATATTTGAAGAAAACTAGCGAGACAATTTGTAAGAAAATTTTTAAGATTTTAGGACAAATGAATATGAGACTGAAAGAAGAAATCGTACACCAATAAGGATATTCGTTATTACAAACTTAACGTCGATATATAGGATTGAAATAACAACACAAAATTATATTTCGAAATTCACCAAAGTCTACCACATAAATCGGTCAAAATCCGTTTATTGATAATGTTTCTAGTGAGTCAGGCGTGTAAAAATAATTGCGAACCATATTTTAAATACCGCTTATTCAGAATATCGTCGGTTCCTTGGATATTTCGGCTATAAAATTTTCTTGTACTAATAGGGGGACGGGGCAAAGTCTTATCCCTTCAAGACAAAGCATTTCTATGGCTACAGGTACAAAATATCTCAGGTCGCACAACAACCATAAATCAGCGTATGTCATATTCCGGTACCTAGGAAATTCCAAGAAGGATCCGTTATACCAACAAAGAAGGGATTTCAATAGCTGAGTAAATTCGTTGGTACTAGCAAAGTACGGACTCTACCACGGATAAGCGTAAATTGTTTTCCGTTGTTAAGCTGGCATTGATACGCTCGCCCGGAGAACCTCGAACAGCTGAGACCACGAACCACCGCTGTGTTTATCAGAAAATAGCAAGAACGACGAAACGTGTTTCTTATCTGACAGAATATCCTATTATCCTAAATTATTACGAAGCAATTTTAATTAAAATTTTAATTGTCTCTTCTAATAGTTGTTTATCATGAAATAAAAAAAAAAAAAAAAAAAAAAAGAAAAGAGAAAAGAAGATCAGAAAACATTTTCACGCTGGTTTCATTAACATCGAACGCCTATGAAGCTTCGAAAATATTTTCAACGAATTATCATATCTTTGTAAAGAAATTCCCTTGCTTTAAGGATGAACGTTGCTTTTCTTTTCTTTTTTTTTTTTTTTATTTATTTCTTTTCATTCACAATTTGTCCAATTTGGTCATTTGGTAGAATACGAACGTTGTTTAATCACCTAAATAATTCCTAGTGCTATTCTCTACCACCCGAGGTACTCGAAATAGCAACCATTTTTCTCCGTGAAAATTCACGTTCACCTTTCAGCCTAACGAGACACGTCCGCCCTCCGGTGCACCGTCATAAAGGAACAATGCGCAAGAGCGTGGTTGAAAGAGGGCGAGGGTTCGCATGCTCTCGCCTCCAGAAAACCGCGTGTTCCAAGTTGGTACGGCCGAGGTAGCGGTACACGGTCACCAAAAATACCCACGAAGGATACGCAATATCCGTGAGCGTGCGGTGGCACGGGATCGCGGGCGTATGTACGCTTGCGTATACGCCTACGTTAAGAGAGGAACGCACGCATACGCGCACACATCGATAAGGAAGTGCGTCAGTGGATGATTGGAAAGACAGAGTAAGGCGAGACACAGCGAAAGAACGAGTGCGTGCATGTCGACGCAGTCGCAAGGATCGCTGTCAGCCGACATCTGGCCGTGCGGTCCTTCGCCCGAGGGATCGAGGGACAAAGAAGACCTTCCCCTTTTCTTAGGGGCCTTGGGCTGGATTATATCGTGGTCTCTCGCTCGCACGCACACCACCGTCTATCTGGTACCAGAGTAGCCCGGAGTGGTGGCTCGACGCCGCTGGTCTGCAGGCAGGCACACGTAACGACCCCACCGGTACCGTTTCTATGGTACCGTTCGCAGGGATTAACGCCCCTCCCGCTCGTAGACCGTTCCACTTCCATCCGGGCTGCGGGGTGAGACCAGCCTTGGCCTGGGACCAGACACCAAGGTACGCGTTCTTTCCAACCGATAGACAAGCAAACGGTCTCTGTATGTAATTAATGCAACGCGATTCGCTGCCAGACACGTCACGTTTTTATTCACGGTCTATCGTGTATTTGGGGGACGATATGTCGTTCAAGGTCACGCTTTGACACGCGCAGGGTAAACCAGTTACGATTCGAATCGATTTCGATATTTCGATATATGGATATAAAGGCAATAGAAAGAGAAAGAAGAAGAATAGCTCAGGTAGTTTTTATGTCCTTGAACGAACTTTAGAGTCGATTCTAAGGTTGGGGCTAATGTTTAGCTTTCCTGCTGGAGGCTTTAGCCGATAACGGGAATATTTCAATAATGTGGCAAACAAATGTAGGAACGCAATAAAATCTTTCTTTTAGATAATGGTATTTTGTAAGTTATTGCGGTAATAAACTGTAAATGTATATTAGAGGAAACAATGTCGATATCGTTCTTGCAACAAGGATTATTCTTGTATAGAATAAGTCCTCGTAACGGCCATCGGACCAAGAGGATATAAAAGCTTTTGCGAAGGTGAAAGTTGCTTTGCAGCTGTTTGAAAAGCTTTTATAAAAGTTCCTGGTCGTAACTAGAAACAAACTTCTTTCGGTAATTATGAAAAGTTGTGATTTCATTCCTTCCATGAAAACATCCGATGCTTACGTTAACTAGCGCGTTATTCGTTGGATAAAACGAAACTTCAAAAGGAAACTCGATCATTCGGCAAAGTATTCAAGCGGAATTGGATAATAGTGTAAATATGCGTTTCATTTTCAATTGTTTGCAGGAGAGTAAGATAGAGGGAACTAAAATATTATGGAGAATTTTCTTTTGTATTTCCTTTACGTTTGCACTACTATATCCTTATTACGTAAAATTATTATATTTCTTTCCCTACCTACGTATAGTATTAATATGCATACCTAGAGGAGATCATAAATTGATCTACTACCCTTACCGAGCAACATCGATAACGCTACCGTAAGAGTTGTAAATAGAAATGGTAGCGCAGAAGATTGTCATCACTGGTGTTATGACCTTCGTATTAGACTCGTTTAATCTTTATGTAACGCAACTAACTCATACATCCACGACAGATCGCGTAATTTAATAAATTCCATGTTTTTTAAAAATCTGATTGCTCGTATAAACTTCCTTTTGCCTTGCGATAAGAGTTAATATAACTATTATACGTTTCTCGTGACGCAGTTACATGTCACTACCATGTTCGTTGATATTTCTTAACGAAAAAACGAAACTGATGTAGGTAGTATGCTCGTATGATAAATATAAAAGTTTTTTAAACCAGATATCGAATATTTAGATACGTTAGATATGATTAAAAATTTCCAGTTACATTTATTTATCGATTATACTGATAGTTCTACGTAGCAAATGTTGGTTTCTTCTATCTCTAAGAAAATATGTATATAAAAGCTTTAGCTCTCTACATAGTTTTCAAAGTTCCATAGATAATTTGAAACTTTGAAACTTTTTTCGAAAGCTAACTTGAGTCATTTCATATAATGTGCCAAGTATTACATGCGCCATTTAAAAAAAATGTCCGGTTGATAAGCGAAATACGAAGAGGTGGTTCATGCTTCACCGCGAGATTTCCGAGTAACCAATCAATTCGAGGAAGTACAATTCCGAGCGCAAGGGGTTAACGACCAAACTCGATCGTCACTCTTTTCGTGTGTTTCTTGTTGCAACGATACGAAATATTCGAAGACCTATCGGTATTATCTCACGCGTAGATTGCACCGCGTATTAGTAAATAGTGAATATTAGTAAGCATTAGTAAATATTTTCGAGTAAGAAAGAATAAACAACGTAGTTACACATTAAAAAACTCATTTAAGCATATAA
The DNA here is from genome assembly GCF_910591885.1 of Bombus terrestris. Lineage (NCBI taxonomy): Eukaryota > Metazoa > Arthropoda > Insecta > Hymenoptera > Apidae > Bombus > Bombus terrestris. The sequence goes on along the minus strand of NC_063271.1, from coordinate 6,335,544 downwards.
AGCAATTACAAATGAAAAGAAAAAGATAAAGGGGAAAGATCGTTTGTTCTACATAGGAGGTAAGCGAGAAAAGAAGGAGAAAGCGGTAGAACAGTCATCCTGTTATCGACACTACCGCGTTGCTTATCGTTCTACGGTCAATATTTCTTTCCCCGTTTTTTTCCTCTTTCTCTTTCCCACTTCTCCGATTCCACATCGTTAGCGCGCGTTTGCGCGCTCGTCAATGCTTCTCTTATCCCGACTTTATCGGCCGATAACGCCAATCTTGGACAGCATCGGCGATTACGGCGAAAAAAGGAAGTAGAGCGACGCTGTGGAAGCGCTTTCCGCCGATCGAATTTGTCGGTGGCGAGTGAGCGGCCGTTCTCCATGCCAGAGAACGTGCACGGTAACGACCGCAACCTCGTTACAAAGACGATTCTACGTGCGGTGTCTCGATTCCTCATTGCGATGTGTTCCTTTCGAAATACACGCGTGCATACATACGCGCGCGCACGCTCCTTCGTGCCATTGCGGACCAGCGAAATAACGTCATGAACCAAACGATTTTGTAATTGGAACGTTGATCAGCATCCGACGACATTGAGCGACGACGACATCCGATGGAATTTGATAACGCGAACCGTAATGACGTTCGTGTAATGAAAACGTACGTTTCGAAATAGGGAAACAACAATCTTTAACTACTGATAATGATCGTTCAGAGAAGACGTTATCGTTTCATTTGATAGATTTCTTCTTCTTTTAAAGAAAGGTAAAATAGACGGAACTAAATAAGAAAAAACTTGAGTTTTTGACTATCCTGATATTTTACAAAAAAATAAATTAGAAAAAAAATTGTGCGTCTCTTCTGTATCGATCAATAAACCAGGAACTTTCAAAAATTGAATTTATACATGTAAAGCTGTTAAAATCACGAAATGTTTAAATAATTTTATACAATATTTTTGTTGAGCAATCTCATTCAAATTTACCCTATCATAGGTCAACGACGATAAATCACTTTTTTTTGCAAAATGTAATAACAATGTAGTGAGAATCTTTATTTTGAATTAATATCTAAGATTTCCTATTCTAAATAATTTCTCAAAGTATGAATTAATGTTATAAAAAATAGAATACTTATAATTTTACTCACCATTTGATACTTTTTTTGATGATGTTGCTAACAATTCTTTGAGATTTTCTACTAGGTAAATTAAGAACATCGTTACTTTTCTTCTTTCTTGTTCTCTTCTCTTTTACATTCTTCTTCTCTTGTTGAGCATCGTTAATAGGAGTCTCTTCTTCGTCTCCAATTAATTCTTCGGCTTTAGCAGAATTCTGAACCCATTCTGCTACATGAACCTCAACCTTTTGATCAGTCGATAATGCAGATTCTGCTCTGAGTTCTTCTTCATTGATAAGTTCACTAACAGTCGTAGGAGGACCTACTATTCCAACTTCCATATGTTCAATTTCCATGGATTGCTTAGTATCAGAATTTCTCCTAGATGATACAGATTCGTTTATTATAAGAACATCTGTATCATCGTTTGTAGTTTCTATTACATCTTCTTTCTTTGACTCTCTGTCTGTCTGTTCTTTAGTTTCTTCATTAACACTTTTATTTTCTTGCTTCAAATTTTTAGGTTCCGCAGCAAATTGTCGGACTTCTGTTGAACCTAAATTTTCATGTACTACTTTTAATATTTCATTTAGTGTCTCTTCTTCTTCAGAAATAGTATTTTTATTATCTTTAACTTTTAAAGACGAATTTTCTATTTGTTTAGAGTTCTCCTCGTTATCCATTTCCTTTAGTCTTGCATTCATTGTTACATCTTCTTTTGTATGTTTTTCATTTTCAGACACAGTATTTTCAATGTTATTAGAGTTTTCTGAATCTAAACTTGATTCTTGTTTTTTGACATCAATGACAGCAACTACTTTTAAGGCGTTTTCATAAGAATCATTTAGCTCCGATTCATTTTTATTAGAAACTTCCTGCGTTTCATTATCCTCCACTTTTTTCATAGATGTTGTAGGATCATTTAATACTTCCTCCTTATCTACAACTTTTATTAAATCCATGTCTTCTATTTTGCTCTCCGCCATTTTTTATATTAGTTGCTTTTAGAGATTCATTTGAAATATCCGAATATGTATAAATATTTAAATAATGATGAACTTTTGAGGTATATCAAATTCACTGTTTTCATGTTACCATATGAGCATATATCGACAAATTGAATTATGAAGTCTTTTTTTCGAGTAATATATTATCCATTTGTGTGTTTCATTTTTATTCTGTAAAAAATATAATATATTAATTAATTATAACAAATACTTTAATTAAATAAATAACAAATAATTTACATTTTATATGTTACGAATAACTTTGTCATAACCTCTTCTATCGACCGATGATCGGTAAAAGCGATTCCTCAAATGAAAATTTACTTTAAAATTTGAGGTTAGAAACGTATAGTATCGTTGAAAACATTGTATCATAAACGTGTAAAGAAACTGCACGATATCAGCGTATTTAAAATATCGATACTCTATAATTATCTCCAGTTTTAGCTCGTGGTTTGCAATGACGCAAAAGTTTTGAATATTGAGTTATGGTAACATTGAACTTTGTAGTAATTAATCACTGGTGTTTAAGCAAATCCTATTCTGCATAAATGATGTCTCGATATTTATATCACCATTTCTACTTGCAGAAACGAAATTTTCCGCTAATTTCATGAACATAAATATTATAGATTACATCAAAATATCATAGCTTACACAAAGAAAACTGTAGTTTATTTATATGCCATCTTTATCTTGTTTTGCCAACGAAGACTTAGCATTTTGCGTAAAGTTATAAGAGTTGTATCTCAGATATTATAAATTACCTTCTGTTATATGTTTTTCACTTTATGCTGATGAATCCACTTGATATTCACAATATGAAATGCACTTTAGAATAAATCGTGACATTTGTTTGACTCAAAAGTTACTTAATGACACTATCGAGGTATAACATTATTGGGCGACACGTTCATAACCTCACTTATTTCCTCCTTGACAATACGATTAGAATAGTGAACCGAAAATGCACAGGAATGAAAGAATGGCGATCTCGATAAATGGAAATCTCGAATACATGTAATCAGTATTAAAACAGGGAAGAGCAAATAGAGAAGGCACATAAAATACTGCACACTAAAAAGAGTATAAAGTCACAGGGACGTGTCAGTCAACCCTGTTGTATGTATGCCTTTTTCCGTCTTTCTCTCTCTGTTTCAAAGGGTACTCTTATTTTTACATTATGGCTGACGGTCACGAAAACAATTCAATGAAGATAATATACTAATATTACTTAAAAAGAAGTTTTCACGGTACCGAAGTAAAATGAGAACACGACCCCGTGGTACGTAAGGCTAGTGACCTCTACCTCTTTGAAGTATGCGTTTATGTGTGCATGCATGTATTTCTGTGCGTACGTATAGTAAACCGACGTGCTTAGTCTGATTTACCTAGTATTATACGCGTGTTGAACGTCCACGACTCAAATACTTATACACGATTGTATTTTCTGTTCGAAAGAACATAACGACATAGTTCAAGCCAACCATCGTACATACTGGTGTATTTGCGTCGCATTATGTAGCATTTCGTGCCGACTGCATCTTCGCGGATTTTTTTGTTCCGACCAATCAAACGCGTTTACACGTTTCTTTGACAGCGACGCCTTCCGTGGAACGTGAACACGATATTAAATTGTCACAGGACTCGACTCAAGTTAACGATACAATTTTCGTGCAAAAAACACCGCAAACGATTCACACGGCAGAAAAATTCTACGTACTCGCGGCACACTATACTCGGACTATTTTTCGTTTGTGACCAAGCCGCGCGCGCGTGTTCCCAACAAAATGGCCGTTCTACGATATAGTGTATATTCTTGTCATTCGCATTTTTTTGCTTCACACTTTTTTCTTTTATATTTAAATATCGTCTTTATTTTTAAATGTATTATAGCGAATACCGGGAAGTATTTTTGAAAATTTACCATTTAATCTACATTAAAACTAAAAACAATTTAAGAGACTAGATAATCAATCTCTCCATAACACATGTGATAGTGGCGCCAATTTTAAATTTGATAAGATAGAATGCTTGTATGTACTTTGCTTTAGGAACCTTAATTTTAGAAGTTACTTATTTATTAGAAAAATATTATTTCGAAGTCGAAAAGATATTCTAAATTATGATTAATCTTGTTTGTTAAAATTATTTTATTCGCCCCGTTATTGTGAAACTATAAAAATACGTCAAAGACATATTTCAATGGATTATGAATATTCATTATCAAATATATCGCTAGTTTCTATCGATACTGTATTTATTAACATTTTTGTAATATCTGCTTTTACCACATATATGTATCTTTTCCTAGATATGTATGTTCCAATACCTTTCATCGTTTTCTCTATTTAACTTATCTCAATATATTAATAGTTTCTTCGAAATATGGTTCATAAATATATTCACGCATTTATTAAAACGTTAAGACTAAAATTCGCAAAATCATTTTACATATTTTACATATTGCGTAAAAGTTGCGTAAAAGGGATATTATTATTTGAGCATTTCTGATATTCATAGATAAAAAGAGATGGTACGTTTCGCATTAAAAATATATGTTAAAACTTATTACTTGGTCAACTTGGTCAATTTAATTGGAAATATGTATATAATAATATCTAGTTGCAAATGAAAGAAATTTTATTTTTAGTAACAAATTATATTGTTACTTCTTGATATTATATTATTGACAAATATAGCAAATATGCATATTGTTATCATATATATATATATATATAGGTAGAAGGATTATGTGGATATATTTTCAAGTAACGTAAAAGATATTGTATTGGTCTTGTATATTTACAGGTTATTTATGATTTATAATCAATAATGTCGTACAATATATATATCAACAAAATAATATTTTAGTCGTTCTTATAAAGCTAATAAAATCTAAAGGCTAAACAGTCAAGGTTGATCTAAAAGTTGGCTTCTCTCCGTACCACGAACCTTTCGTTCATGGTTACCATCGTGTTTGCTACCTAACAATAAATAAACAAACAAGTATAAATCTATACATTCCACGTGCCACGTGGTAGTGAGGGTAGTGATGATAATTAGTATTGTAAACCACGATCGCAGTAAACACGATGTCGAGCAGTCTCGTTTCAGTCTCAATCTAAATGCTTTTTAATTACAATTAGGCTGTGGATTTTTCTATATTTTTCGGAAGTTTCAATTTTGAGGTTTCAAAAATGCACATAATGCGCATAATACGAAAAACCAAAAAATAATCAAATTGTATTTGTTGCGATATTCAGCAAATAAAAGAAATCCCTGTCCAAATTTGATCTTTGAAATTATAGACATAAAAATACGAATTTGTATAAATCACCGCACTCTAATTATGATAGTTTGAATAAAAATAGTCAAGATAGTTTTACATAACAAGGAATAAAGATCTTCCACGTATAGTTTAAGAAGTTTCCGATTTTCGAGAGTTTCTAATTTCCATTAGAAAAAATACTTTTACGAAAGCTAAGAACAAAATATTTTTCAACTAAAAAGTACAAACGTCGATAGGTTCTACTAGAAATTAAATTAATTTCCATTTTATTTTCTTCCTACAATAAAGTATCTGTTAGATTTTATCTGAACTCGGATAGAGTCGATCAACCGTTCTTTAAAAATTAAACTAATTTTCAGTCGCCGAGACTAAGTTGCACGCAATAAATAAAAAAGTATTCGTAAATCTTTTGAAAGATATTCATTAAATATACGTTACATTATTGGGTAATCGAATCGTTTCGATGCTTTCGCGAAGAAATAACTATGTATTGCACATTTTATCGAGTATGTTCTTTGCAAACTCGTTAAGAATCTAACATACATATAACATATTGAATTATTTAACACGCTTGTTTGACTTTGCACGATATAGCACATTTTCCTCATCCATAAATCGTGGAAAGTAAGATTAGCAAAACAGAATGATGTACGGCAACCTGTTAACTGCAGATCGGGAACATGTAATAATCGGACATCGAATGCATCATCTATTTTGGATACGCTCATTAATAGTATACAATTCCGTTTATGAAACCTTATCCCGTGGAAATGTCGGGTTTTCCTCTTGTCATTCCAGTCGCAGCAGAGTTATTCGAAGTCTTTTTGACAATGATCGACATTCTCGGTGTTTGCCGTTTTGATATTTGCGAACTCTCCTCGCGGACTCTAACGGTTCAATGATATATCATTCGCGCGTTTGATTTGTTTTTTCATTCTTCATTTTTAATTAACGTTGTCATTATTCGCGAAACGGATAGGAAATAATTTCTTTAGAGTTCAGACGAAATATTAACACAGCGTTAAAAATGTAGAACGCTTGAAAGCTAAACGCACGAATGTTGGATAATTTCTGTTTAAACGGATTTGAATAATTTCATTATAGCGAATATACCTTGTCAGGTTCAAGGCAAAGTAGAAGTGACGTAGTTGCAATCGATTTTTACTATATATATATACTCGCTGGTTATACCGTACATTACGATAGCTTAAATTACAAATTATAATCCTAATTTTGATATTCGTCCTCCACGTGTAAGACAGCAATTTGATTCGATACAGTAATTAGATAATTTTGTTGAATTATAGTCGTGTACGCATTATGCTTTATAATATCGCGCGGAATTGTCGTTCAACGTGCCACAATTTGGCCCGTTAGCATTTTATCTGAAATATCGTAAATAAAGTAACAAATTCGCAGGTACTATTATGCCAAAGTTTGCTTAGTTAATATTTCATCTGACTACCAGCGAGCTAAATTATTACCATTTTATGGCTACTCTCCGAGGTATAATCAGAAAATATATCGTATATTCTACTGGATTATAGATCGCAAAGCGTCGACAAATACCGAGAAATATTTAAGGGGTCGTTTTTCGTGCATGCATAGGTACACTCAATCGCGGATATTTCATTACACGGTACATTTGCGTGCCCTATCTGTACGTTATGTAAAATATTTTCTCTACCTAAATCATCTACCTATATACGCTTTTTTCCTGCTTTCTGTTCACCGAAATACATTATCGTTTTCCTTTTTAACTATCGAATAGCACCTGTTTCCGTCGTTCCAGACGCGCATACTTAGTCGTTTCTTTCCTTTTCCTTATAATTTTTTGATACCTAGTCGTGATTGTATATAACGTGTTAAACGGCTTAATGTCTTGTCTGTTGGAGTCGAGTTTACACACAGAAGTAAAACAAACAAACCGTATACATGTACGAAGGTTAATTCTTTCGAGCAAAATACCTGATTATACCTTGAGATAACAACGTAGTCGATAATTACAGGTACTTGCAATCTGTACGAGAAGATGATTTGCTCGCAGGAACACCAGATATTCGTAGAAGATTTACTATAATTCCTTAACTTGGAACTTTTAACGCGAAAAATAGGAAAGCGTTGGATACATATTTATTAAATAACAATTAGCTAAGATACGTTTCCGCGTTTAGTTCGTTAATACGATGCAAGACTGTATCTCATTGTAATGTTCGTAGGTAATGAATAATCTTTTTTTTTTTTTTTCACTTCTATCATGGTCGAATTCAACTCGTTTCTATTCGCAATTTGAATCCCATAAATTTCAATGTTAATCGATTATCGATTTAAAAAATATATGTTGAGATCAAGAAATAGTAAATAGGATTATAATTATCGGTTCCTTAAAGAATAATCATATTCTGTCGCTAATCGATCACACAGATCTCTATGACTAACAATGGCTCGTGTTTGTGTTCGCTCGATCGATATTCATTATCATTCGTCTTTTCATCTTCCACTTTAACGGTATTTAATTTATGCGTAAATAAATTGTTATCAAGAATATTCCAACGAACTAGTTCACGGGACAATTTAAACCTTAACGGATGTAGGCTATAAAAAATTGATTTGACCTAATTAGTTGTAGCTATATTAAGTTCTTCGTGGCCAGCGATACGAAAGCACTGGCTTTATTGATTTTTAAGACCGATACTTTCGAAATGATCCGCTTCTTCATCCGTTATCTTCGTGTTTTAAATAAATATGCATGCTGCACGAATTAATATTTCTCGATCGATTCTTCACTCAAATTCTTTCGTAATATTCCTGTTTGCATAGCCAAGATTATCTATGCGGCATATTAATGCCTCTCATTAATTTGCATAAATGCTAGCGGCAAGATCAACATGTTTTACTTGTTGCATGTAAATTCGACTTAGATACAGGATGAAAACGTTCGTTCGTATCGTATTAGTGTCTCCGTTGATAGGATCGTGAGAAGAGTTCACGATCGCCGTGACGATCCATGCGAAATGATCGAATTAAAAACTATTGCACGTTTCGTCGCTTATGCATATCTTATGTATTATCGCCTACTACTTTGCACGACAAAATAGTCATTTATAGTACGAAATAATTACAACAATGGTCGATTAACAACAATATCAAAATCAACCGTCGAAGTGAAAAACAGCGAAACGAAAGGCAGAACTTAATTTTGGGCGAAACGATTCACCAGATACAGTTCAGTAACCCTCTATAACGTCGTATGATATTCAAGTTACATAGCTATATACATGTACATACATAGGTATCTATATATTTAGTGTCCTATTTTATTTACTCGTCGAGACATCATGTTATATCGTCGTTCTCATCGCACCGCCATCAAATAATTGATTCATTGTTTATTATTAATTCCGAATTTTCAGTTCAAGATGGGACGCTATAATTTTTGTGCCAATATACATACGTATTATAGATCGTAGATTTCCGATTAATTATAGAGGGTGAAAGACGATTTTCGCGTAGATTACGTAATCGTTACGTTGGTATCGACGACAAAATATAATTCTGGCTATGTAACGATGTTTCTCACGCAGACATTAACCGATTAAAATGTTAAAACGATAACCAATGTCATTGTCACTGACTCGTTGACTAATTAGGCGATTAATAAGCCAAATGAGAATTTAAATTAAACAATGTTCGAACGTAGCCATAATATTTAAATCGCATGATTAAAGGGGTTATGCGAATGAACGTGAAATTATTCGAAACGAAACAACGATCTCACTGTGTTTTAAAGACAACGCGTATCTTTATACAGCTTTGCCTATAGATACGTATCGTACAGTTCCATCAGAATTCTACGAAATTACATTCATTTATGATACATTGCACTTATTCCTTACACATCACGATAAACACGCGAATTTTATTTACATTCTGTTCCCGATATTCACGCTCGTATTTCTATTAGAATTTTAATATCCTATCGCTCAGCGGTTAAATATCTTTTGCTATTCGCTACAATGGATCGATCTATTTCTTCTAAAGGAACGAACGAGTCATATAACCGTTTTACTATTTCACGAGGACAGAAATCGAGCCTTCGAGCCCAATCCGGTACTGCAAATCGAAAAGCGTTATCCATCTTTCGTAAAAGGGAATCGCAAAGAACAATCTTTCGCATGTCAGTTGCGTGACAGTTTGTAACAGGCAAATTTCTCTCTTAAGAATTAACGAAACAAATTTGAAGGTATCTACGATATGAAAACTTTCGTCTCGTCACGGCGTTCGCGTATTGCACTGTTGCTCTGGTTACTACGTACTCGTCCGTCTAAACGATGAACTTAAAAGAAGTATCATTGACGAGAGAACTTGTGTTTTCTATCGCGTTTCGTGCGTTTAGAAGCTGTTACTCCCTCCCTCGCGCGTCGGTCAATGAAATTGTACTTTCAAATATTAACAAGAACGAACGTTCTATAAATAACAGAAGAATCGTTAATTATTGCGTGCAGATTGTAGAAAAAAATATTTCCCGTCGCCTACGATCGGAAAAATTCTCTACGAAACGAAATTCTATCGACACGACTTGACACGACCAACGCAATTAACAACTACCATAGGGATATACCGGTCGAAGTGAATCTGTAACAAGCATTGCATTTCTATAGTCGAATGAAAGAAGGAGGGTGTTTCGGCAGAAAGAATCGAAAACTCCACGAAAACGATCACACACGCAAAAGGTCTCTACAAACGGACTCACGACAGAGAGGGAGAGATAGAGAAAGGCTCTCTATGGAGAGGAAATCACGACGAGTGCAGCGGCTCTCTGACGTGATACAAGGGAAATCTGTGCAGCAATGATGATCAAAGCGAAGGTCTTTGAAGAAGAGTATCACGGTGAATAGGTTGACGAGGATGTTCAACGTCTGTAGGAACGCCGATCGGCCACGTGGAACCTTCTTCCTGTATTTCCGTGTGGGTTTGATGGATCTTCTTCTACTTCTCTGGCTCGATTTTCGGGAACCGCTAAAGCAATCTCATGGATACGCTTCTTCGCTAGCGAGAAGATTCCTCTCTTTTCTTTTACTAGGACTATTCGACTTGCGGTCAGGGTCAAGGTCACAGTGGTCAAGACGCTAAAGTAGTCCTATGCCAGGAGGGGTGTTGATGTTGGTGCTGGTGCTGATGTTGTTGCTGGTGCTGGTGATTGTGGTGTTGATGTTGACTCTGACGTTGCTGTTGATTCTGGTTCTGTTGCTGATGATTGTGCTGTTGGTGCTGATACTGATGCTGTGGTTGCTGCTGGTATTGTTGTTGCTGTTGCGGCCTCTTCTGGCTGTGAACCAAAAACAGGACGTACGATTACTTTCACAATGTCGAGTGAATTCTTGCATGGGTATTCGCCACACGTGGGCGTTTGATGACCGTGATTTGACTCGCGACTATTTACCGGCAATGAGCTATGTATGCGCCAGTCCGAGCGAAAATACCGTTTTAATTACGTAATGTTACGAAAACTGGTCGTAGGCGGTTACTTTATGATCGTGATTTTTTTTCTGCCTCGTGTAATACGTCTTTCGACGATAATGAAAAAGTAGACACAACTTTTTTCTCAGCGGAACAGAGAATAATCGACTTACGGTAACTTGGTAGGCTGTAAACAGTTTTTAATATAAATCGTTCGATGTTTGAACGATGGCAGTAATTCGTGGACGATCAATTCGTAAAATCGTTTAAAAAATCATTCTAGAATATTTTCATATCATGGGTCACATCGTAGCTACGTATAAAAATAATAAAAATGCAGTCGTTGTATGAACGGTTGACGCATATGATCTAGTCATTAAAATGCAACGGACAAAAAGTTAGCCGACTGGTCTTGACGTACGAAGATACTCTGATAAATTATGAAAAACATGGTTCTTTTACATAATTCATTATGAGCGCTCCATTCATTATGTAGAGGATACAAGACTATCGTCGGTGGATATAGAACTCGTTAAGTATTATAGAGGATTGACATTATGTCGGCGAATGAAGAGTAAATTGGTAATTATTCGTAAATATAATATGATTCGTAAATAAAATAAAAAAATAGAATAAAGCAAATGCAAAATTATCTTCTTGTTGTACGTTCAATGTATTAGTCATTATGCAACTGATTAAAAAAACGAAACATCGGTATACGATAGACGAAGCTTAACATCGATCTAAGTCTAAATGTCATTACATGACGTATCTTTTTGCTGCAAATTATTCATTTATTGACCACATTGACAGACGTTGCAAATGTAATTTCAAATTCCAATGAATTTTTTTGGAAAAGATATTTCGCAATTTGTTCCTACTAGAACGTCAAAGTGTTATCAAATCTTACGTGAATTAGAAACTTGGATTGTGCGTAAATGTACTTTGTACTTCTATAGGTATACCTCGTTTGAAGAAGTAAAGTGAAAGGAGCACTAAATACCATAAAGATACCGGCTTGAGTTATCGATGATTAATAATATGGTTACGTGTCAGAAAAATTCATCCATCGTATTAGCCTCGTTCGGTACTAAGTAACAAATGTTGTTAACGCATTATCGTCTAATCGATGCACTTGCAAAAAAATCCAGCCACAGAGCGCTCGATCGTGCAAGATCGTTCTCCTCGATTTTTCCCAATTACACTTTGGAAAGATAGCTTTTCGAAGAAGGTTCAATTGCCGGAGTCGCAATATCTTTTATATCGATGATGATTTCCGATAATTTATCGTTTTCTCATACACGTTTTTATCAAGCTACTATTAAATTTCTTTTCCCAACTTATTAAATTTCTCCAGCTGTAACAAAGCATTCGCCTGGTGCTTCTAAATGTGCAACACGTTCTTTCGTAATACGCAGTCACCGGTAACTTGTACGTATTATGTGACAGACAGAACTCTCGGACGAAACAATTCTAGTAAAGTATAGTCTCGAGGCGAATCTCCGCAACAAATAGTCACGTCGCGTGTAGAAAATGTCGAATACAACGGAGCGTGACTGTAAGCGTGTAAGCACATTTTTTTTCATCGACCCTGAACGAATTCTACTGTAACAGCTTCTATTATCACGGCCATTGCTCGAGCCCGCGTACGATGGATCGTGCGAAGCACGAACTTGTAAAATTATCGATGCATGAGCACATCCAATGCGACGATACAGAAGAAGGTTTCAAGGTTTAACCAATAAAAATGTCTTGAAAGATTTTGGGCGGGTATAACGATCCATACATTTAAATAAAATTATTGGCAGAAAATAATGTTTCCTGGTTGCTAAAAATAGGCTAAAATAGCTACAGCTATTCTTGTACAATAAAAAGTCGGCGTATTATCTTATAAATCTCTTAGATTTCTTTGACGCGTAAGAGAGATTTAACAGGCTTCTTTATAAACGATGGCTAGAGTCCGACCGTTTAGGCAAATTCATATAGTTTCATCGATGTAATTATAAAATGAAATCCAGGCCAGAAAGTTGCTTTTACTTATCAAGTATTACGAGAGCTGCTATATTTTCGATAGTTTATGCATTTTTGCCCTTCTGCTTTTATGTATTCTCACATTTGAAAAAATAATCTGCAAAATGTCTAAGCGCGTTAAATAGCACGACGATTGTTCTTTACATTCGAAAGTTGATACTATAAAAAAGAAGTATTCGAAACATTGACCTCAAATTTATATATGGTAATGCACTGTGAAACTTTTGCATATATTCATCGCGTTAAAATTTCAAATGACACACATTTTTTATAGCAAACGGAACTTTAGTTGTGGGGTAATTTACGAAGTCATAAAAAGCATATAACCTTCGGCTTTATGATAAAAACAATAATGACAGGTTATTATTATAAAAGCAAATACATCATTCTAAATGCATTTTTCAAATTAAACATGTAATTTCTATGAGTTATTGTCATTGCGTTTATACCAATATACGCATTTGCGATTTCTGATTGACAGTGGAAAATTTTATATTTTCTTAAATTTACGTTCGCCCAGAAATATCGTATAGTACAAGTTTGACATTATGTAATCTCGAGTGAGGTTGGTTATAAAATGATGTATTATTAAGAAAAGGTCATGCTTTTTTGATTGCACGGTTTCACTATGTTGAACTACACGCCAAGTGAAATATCACGTTATATAGGCAAGCCGATGATTAAATAAGTACGAAGTTTATGCCCTAATAAAATTACAAATTGTTGCGATAAAATTTCAGATTACCCATTCTCCGGTTTTGTATTGTTCCTAAAAATGTATATTTACAACGTTCCATACGATATACATACTTGATATAATTATCTTACGAGAAAGTTGTGATATCCTACTTTCTCGAACCGAACGTGAGAATTTTTTCGAATTCGCGTTCGTCATTCACAATAATACACATTTATAGATACAAATAAGACACACGTATCATAACAATACGCATAACAAGCACAGATTTCATTGAACGAACGTTTTTTATCGTATTATTTTGCATCGGTTAACAAGGATGGCAGACGTGAATGTATTAGTACGTTTTTGTAACCTTTGAAGAGTTTATATCAGAGCACTATGCGTTATCGATTTCAAGCATCATCGCAACAAATCTGAATCGGACTGCATTAGTTGCCATTTCAGATATTTATTACCAACTAATACGGTTACTTTCAATACGCATATCCTAGAGACGAAACAGCTGGCAAACCGTGCTTATACTTCCATGCTTAATTCATATACATATATGAATGAAATCATATTTTTATCACTTCAAATTGTGCAGATAAAAGTCAAAACTTAAATAATTCCAAGCGTTCGTTATTATCTTATCTTGTAATACATAGGTAATATATGTAAATAAAAATTGCGACATATGCAAAAATGAATTGGCCTATGCAAAGAATATGTCAGATATGTAATGGACTGTCTGTTCTCCTCTTAAATAAATACATTTGCATAAATATCTGCCGCTTCACGGTGACATTTAAGACGTTAAAAGTTTCACTGATCAAATATATGTACTAACATTTCAGAAAAACACGATTTTAATTTTCAATATTATAGCTCTGATTATGAAAGCGTCTCCATATTTTCTCATAACATCGTTCTACGAATAGTAACGAATAATAATCATCCGAATTAATCCTTTGGCAGACCATCGATCCTGAATAATTCGATTAAAATGAAAAGGAAAACGAAGCCGCTGTCTACACTTACGTTTACCAACGTCATAAAACGACGATGAAAGACTGGAACGGTCCCGGAATGCACGTCGTTGGATTTAACATTCGATACACGAGACGATGAGTCGGAAACGCGCACGTTATAACAATAATACCCGGTCAGGCTTCACGAGGGCCATAATATCGACGAAAGCGAGATTATTTCGGCGAGACGTAATTTCATCGAAATGCAAATTAACCCGCCGGCACTGCAATAGCCGATAATTACATCGGTCGACGATTCGAAGGTTTCGACTGCTATTTTCTTCTTTCTTCTTTTTTATTCGCATGGCCCTTTTATTTGTTTCCACCGTATATCGTACATAACGAGACAGAAATTCATTCGGATAGCAATTAAACCTGCTCGTCCCTTTTCCCGGTACTAAACCACTGATTTTGTTATCCCGTCCAACATTTCGTTCCTGCTAATCGAATTACGTATTTTGCACATCGCGAGACGGAGGTGTCGCGTCCAGCGAAGAAAATAACGTAACGAGCGAGAATCGTGCGCTTTTTTCCCATGAGATCATGCTCGACATGAGTTTTAATTGAAACAAGGACAAGGTTTCGTCGCAATTTCTCGAGTTTCGCGTGGAATAACGCGCTGAGATTTGTCGTATCAACGAATAATTAAAGAGAAATTTGCTGCAACAACCGATTATCAAACGTACGGTGAATAATTGTTTTCAAATTGAACCAAACGACCAGTTCTTTCTTTTTTTTTTTTTTTTTTTTTTGAGAAGTTGGTAGAATTAGTTTGCTAGACGACGTGTAAAAAAGATTTTGGAAGAAGTACAACTTTTTATATACGTGCCTGTAATGAACATTTAAACAACACATTTGAAAGATTCGAGGCATGTACATGCTGAAAATTTTATAGAGATCGAAAGATATAAGAATCTTGAAATTTCAGCCGAAAATCGCGAAAAAACTGATCTCAACGAAATTTTCAGCATGTATATAACCGGCATAAATCTTCAAAACATGTCAATGGAATAAATTTTCACTACAGGCTTAGATAAAACAAGTTATAAAAAGTAACCTTCGCCATTTTCTTCGCGATTCTGACTAATTGCTATTTTTTCGAGACATTTCTTACACGTCATCTAGTACAGTAATCCTTTTATCTTCTTAAGAAGAATTTTAAGAAAGTTGTGCTAGTTTGAAGAGTATCAGTATATTTACGGTAGCTACTATCTGTATCTACTTCTCGTAGGTTCGATTTATTTATGTGACAACATATTAGATTAGAGATACTAATTTGCTACTGATTAGAGGCAACGACGTTCGCCGTTGTTGCTGATTTATTAATTGAATCGTTCGCTCGCAAAACTGGTTAACCGCATAAGACAAAAGGAAAAGAAAATTAACAAAAATTGTATAACATAAGCATCAGGTGGTTCAACGTTAAATTTTGAGAAATTTCCAAAAGTGTAGTTAACCGTTTTAGCCTGTGAACGAATCAATCTCTACAGTCCATTAATATTCATTATATTATGAATTATTCTTAACGAGCATTAATTACTGTTTAATACAAACAGAGATTTAAGAACGGTACATATTAATAGCGTTATAAATATGAATATCTGGTAAGTTGATTAACTTTAGATATTCCAGATATCGAAATAGTTTCGATAGCGTTACGAAAACAGCTACTGCAAAGTAAAATTGTAAAATAAAATAAAATTCGTCGGTAGAGTCGAAGGTTTTTTAGATAATTTGAACAATGCGGGTTCGACATACTATCACGTAATGTTAAACATCTAGGAATATGTTTAAATGCATCCGAAACCATTTTATGTTTGTGATAACGCGAACATAATATTATTTCATTTCTGGCAAGAACGATAACGCGAATATTCGATACGCTACTTTAAACCTAAAGATATTTTTTAGGTCAACACCGAATGACGCAATAATTTTTGACGTATATTTTTACGTAACGTGTGTATAATCTGATAATATTTAGTAACTAATTAAACAAAATTATGTGTAACGATTACTCATGAATTATATACCAGAATCTTTAAGTAATTCTTACATATTCGAATAAAGGTATCATTCAGTTTTAAAATCGTTCTTTTCGTAACACTCGGCTGTTACGGATCCTACGGATTGGTACTAATTAACGAGCATATTCATTTTTGAAGTATCTTTTCACGTGTAACGTTAAAGCCTTGTCTTATACGGACAAATACAGGATTCTACTCGCTATAGAAAATGCGAATACGAATCCTATGGATCGGTATTAATTAACGAGAAGAACTTGCATCTCTGGCAGCGAATCTTCTGAATGAAAAATATCTTTTCACGTGTAGCACAAAGAATCTTCCCTTATTCGGCAAAATACGGGATATTATTCGTTATAGTTTCAATCGGAAAGTTTTAATTAGATCAGAATTATCGCCGAAACCAAATAAGATTATACGCGATAATTAAATTTCCTTAGATGCGCGCAACTACAGACTTAAGGTTAAGTCACGTTATTCTTGGTTTCAGAAATCTCATTAGCTTTAGACCGTCTAACTCTAGACCTAAGCCGCGATAGATATACGATACTACGACATAGTACGGTTAAATTATTGATGGTGGGCGAACGTTGAGATATCGGTGTTTTTCTTCATCGAAAACCAGATAACACAGTTCGAAAAGTTCTTTACGTTCGAGGCATATTTCATGTACACAATTCCCGTAAAGTTTCAAGGATCACGAAACCTTTCGATTATGTATCGGGGCTGTTACCTTAAGCATCCTAATTGACTTAAAGTACAGGTTGCATGCAAATTGCATGTAAAAAGCATATAAAGCCAGAAACGGTACGGCATAAAGTAAGAGCTTGTGCACTGCCTACCGACCGAAGATCGTCCGGTTTGGGAAACATAACGACGAATTACCCTCGATGTTGCTTAACCACGCGCCGCTCACGCTTGTCTCGCCACTCGTAACGAGTTTATAAAGCAACTAGATTTCTCGTTCCGAATGTGCTGCAAATGGAAGACGGAGTAACACGCAGAGTTCCATTACGTGTCACACGTGTGAAATATGTGCACGGTCGGTGATCAAATGAATTATCGTCTTTTTTTCTTTTCAACGAATTATCAGCTTATTGTCTCCTCCGCTTCGTACTTGCTTTTATATCGCTCTTTAAACAACTCTGTATTATTTTTAGACTGGTGAAGTTTCATGTATTTGTGAGACTTTTTAAGATGCACATAATAGTCAAAGATACATGAAATATTCAAAGTATGGTATAGACTGAGAAGTTTTATGCATTTGTGAGACTTCTTAAGATGCACATAATAGCCAAAGATACATGAAATATTCAAAGTATCGCATTTGTTACGATGTTTGATAGGTAAAACAAATTTCTGTCTAGGTTTCGTTATTTCAATCATACTCGTAAAAACAAGAATATCCACATGCTCAAGAAGTACCGCACGCTCTAATTATTTCCGATCGCTTGGAACGGTCTTCGTCGGTCTTTCGGTGCATTTGCTGGTTACATTATTTTAAGAACGGATATCTAAATAAATCAAAATGTTTTTCCTTCGTCGTGTACTAGAATTTGCTTGTGTGCTCGTAATTGCTTCGCGATTAGTTAAGCTTCAACAGCTTCTAAAACTCTACCCGTCTTCTTTATCGGACCGTAGTTCATTGGACTAAAACTTTGTAACTTCGTGAAATAAGTTTATAAAATCATTTGAAAAGCTGTATCATTTTACCGCCTGATGTTAGATCATAGGCGATTACAATAGCGTGTCTATTGTGAATTACATAGATGCATGCTGTTTTATATCGTAATATGATGTCTCAAGATAGGTAGCCTGTCCGACTAATTATAACCGTAACAGCTGCAAAAAAAGCTTCGCAACGAACGTATCGACCTTTCTTCAAATCGAGCACAGCGATAATAATTTATGCAATCGAGTACGCTATGATTCGAAACGCAAGTACAACCCGTATTCCCACTCTTTTTTCCGTTTCGATCGAGTATGTCAGTTGCAAAGTACGTATAATGAATTCTTGATCGAAGGATCGTCAGAATTCAGGGCGTTTTTGTCCTCGATCTCGAAGACTCCCTGTCGAGAGATTCGCTCGAAGAGAATTCGCCAACATAGAGATGTGCTCGTCGATATTTCTCCTGGATTTCTTGGTGGCTCGTTGGGGTTTCGATGAATCAACGATCAGTCGATACTCATATTCGGTCGACTTTGAAGTGTCTGCTTTTTTTCGAACGAGCATGGACGGCGGAAATAAAAAAGTTGTTCCGACAACTCTGCGTAAATGTATTTCGTTCGTATGATTTATTCTTTGCCTCGCGTGTTATTTAATTCCGCAACTGTAGCGCATGATTTATTCCACTATTTAACTTTTTACTCGACTTCGATACGCCACGTTCAAGATGCAGTTAATTTCTTAGAATGCCGATGAAGACGTACATACCTCTTCGGCATTTTGGGTCAAGCATCGTTCGGCACCGGCTAATTAGTATACGATATACGTATATGTATAAATGGAGAAACTCAAACTTGCGTCATTTTGTAATCATTAGTTATAAACTTGATGGATCGTATTAAAAAGATAAGTTAGAGAAATATGTGATTTCGAATGTTCCGAATCGGAGGCACTGTAGCTAGAAAAGGTCGTTTCCATCTATACTTTTCAGCGATTTAGGTAATTAAAAAGGAAAGACGTTCGAGAAGTTGAATAAGATTGAAATGGCAAATTTTAAACAGAAACGTGTTACGTGTATGCGTGATACTCGCGAATAACAGGAAGAAATTAGATTATGCTGCGTTTATAGCATAATCGCTCAGTTTACATCGCTCATGCTTTTCCGAAGCTCATGCATATTCATAAAGGAAGCGAAATACAAGATCGCTCGCAGCAACTCAATCACTGAACGAGCACGACTAAATGAAAAATACACGTAATTATATTTAAGCTGTCGAAGCTGCTGTTACTTGGCACTTATAACATCATTTAGCACCTCGTATTAATCTTCCTCTGATCTATCAACGTATCCGAAGTACATTACGTTCGCGCAATTACCTCGAAGTAAGTAATTGTATTACTTAAGTCTATCATTTCGGTTTCTTCTTTTCGTCGGTCATCTCCTTTTTTTTTTTTTTTTGTCAGGTGAGATGGAAAAATAACGAGTATACTTTATTAACTGTCATCGAACGACGAGTTTTACGATCGAAGCATTCGTCGTTATTCGATTAAATGCGCTTCTCGTAAATGCGATAACATCAACCGTAATCTGCTTTGAAAACGTTTTCATATGATTTACGAACGTCAATTATGTGAAATAAGGAAAGAGTTTTATCAAGCCTTAACTAAAAATAGCAAAGTCGTTGGCTATCGAATCGAAAATCGAACGATGATTGTATTAAGCGGAATAATAAATTGCAATGTCGAAAGAAGCGGTGGTCACGGCGGAAAATTAAAGAGCAGACCGCTGTGAATTCGAATACCTTTTGCTCAGCAGCTATGACTTTTCTGACAGCTAAAATGAGGAAATAACTGGTAAGCATTATTAACTGACGCCAAATGACAAGCCTTATGATCGAAGCATTATTCGTTATTCGCTATACTCGTCCCTTAAATTGTTAAATACGACAGTAACGATCGCAGCAATCGATTCGCGAACGCCAATTATGTACATGAAATAGGAAAAGAATTTTATCACATGCTAATTAAAAATAACATGATCCTTGTTTTATGTTTCAACGAGAACGATGACCTTCTTTACGGACTGATGCGAATTGCAATATGGAAAAACTCGGCGGCAACGGTGGAAAATTAAAGAACAGACCACTATGAATCCATAGCCGGCGACACTTAGGAATAAAAGTGCCATCGTAAAAAAGGAGTGTTTCCTTAGTTTCGCGTGGGTGAAAATTTTTGAGTGCTGCGCTACTACGCCCGTCAGACGTACGGCTGTTAGTAGTAGCTCGAAGAGTACCGGTACTCCGGTCGTAACGACTCTTCGAAACGTGGAGGATCGATCGAGGTGCCGGTGGTCCGCACGTGCGCAGAACATCGCTCCTCTCTCCCTTTTTCGCTTCTAGATTTTCCCTTTCGCCCCTTATTACTTTCCTTTTCTCTATCTTTATCACAATTCTCATTCCCCCTTGTTTTCCATCTTGCACTTTTTCATCTCCTCTTCTTTATCGTTCTCCTAGTTTCATTTACCCTCTGCCTCTAGTTTTTCCTCTATCCCTCCGTGTCATTACCTATTCCCTTTCACGCTGTCTCTTTCGTCCTCTGTCGCTCTCCTTCCACCGCGTTCTACATCGTATCAAGGTAAATCCACCCTCTGCCCGCCTCCACGTATATCACCACCCACGCACCTATGTGTACCAAGTAGTGGTACGCGCGTGCAAACGAGCACGCAACTGCGTGTGCATGTAGAAAATTTAATGCACGAGCCGGTCTGGTTACGCGTATATGCGTACGTAGTACGTACAACCAGCTAGCGATGGGATCAAGCGTGACTTAAATTTTATCGACGTTATCCGGCCACTTTTGCTCTGTGATCAACCACACGTGTGCATTTACATGTATTTACCTTACGAATGTACATACACGTGCACACAAGTATTATTAAATAGTAGCCTATAAGTATTATTAAATATACCTACTCGTTGCATTTATTCAAAAACTTTAGTAAATTCTTTGACTTTGTCGCGTTCACAGAATTAGGCACACAAATTTTGTATACTTTGCCCTTGGGAATATTACCGTATAAATTGTAATATTTAATTTTTGCAAGATACATATCGTATTTACTAAAAAATTTAGTAATGTAATTACTATTAAGTTACGTTGTGTACTTAACGTTAATTAAATTACATTAATCATACGTTAGTTATACACTTACATTATTTATTTCAGTTATTTAGTCAAGTATTTCATGTTATATGCTACGTATGACGCGAATGATATAAATAAATGATTATGATTCATCATAAAATAACTGGAAAATAAAAGCAGCCAAGAGCATACGA
The DNA here is from genome assembly GCF_910591885.1 of Bombus terrestris. NCBI lineage: Eukaryota > Metazoa > Arthropoda > Insecta > Hymenoptera > Apidae > Bombus > Bombus terrestris. The sequence continues at coordinate 6,313,908 of NC_063271.1, read as the reverse complement.
TTTTTACGAAATAACATCAGATGTCGTAATACTTATGGCCAGCAGTGTACTCATCTACATAGTTGACGCACATTACGCTGAGGTGCGTATGTACAAAGCGAGCTACTAAATGTTTTCACTGTGCCACGCTCGCAAATGCATAATATGCCGCGAACGCGAAATCGAATAACTCACGCGACACGTCTTTGCGCACGTGTCATCCGTTCGTCGACCCTCTTCCTGGAATACACGCGTGTACGCTTCTTTTTACGTCTGATTTTGATAGAGAAAAAGAGACCGAGAGACTAAAAACCCTCTCGGGGTTGATGGCGTTGGATGGTGGCCGCATCACAGTACAGGCATTTGTATTTTCCAAATCATTTGACCTTCGTACGCACATATGTCTCTCGTGGACATTGAACCTTCTCGCTAGGTACTCCTGTCGTCCAGATATCATCGCGATAAGAGAATTTCATGGATTCTACAAATGTTTTCGTCCGAACATTCGCACGAAGGGTTTGCTTGAAAAACTATTTTCAAGCTTCGCGAGTAACGAATCGATATTTGTACGAATGCATCGACATTTTATGGGGTTGTTAACGTAGTTGATGCGCGACGTAATAGCAGTGGCGAGGGAAAAATGATACTACAGCGATGTACCGTATAAATTGAAAGAATAAAAAACAAGGAACTAAAGCTGATTTCTCCAATTTGGCGAGTTTTCAATTTTAGAAATTCTATGTTTTCACAGTAGAAACGTTAAATATCGACATATCTCTTATTTATGAAGAAAGTTGTTGAAAAATTTGACACGGTAGAAGAACGGAACAATGTCATAAATAATGAATTACAAATTTTTCTGAAAATAACAAGTAACTAACGGACTCGTTTCTCGTCAAAAGAGAGGGATACCGAGCGCGAAAAGCTTTATCAAATAAAACATCAAATGAATTCCATTCTTTATAAATTATAATGGAAGCGAAGTACACGATGCGTGAACGCAACACTATTAACGTAATTGGTGTAAAGGCATCTGTCGTTTCTGCTTCATAAAATGTAACACAATAGACTGTCAGAGTAATTAAGTTTTGTATCTAGAGCCTGAAGAATGGAACTAACATGATTAATAAAAATGTATATACTTCGTATTTCATATCATAAAATCGCAATATTTAGTTTCGATATACCAGTGACCCCGTTTAAATAAATGGTTATCCAGGTATTAAAAAAAAAAAAAAAAAAAAAAAAAGAAGAACGAAATACGATTTAATTTTTATTAATTTAACCTTCGTTGCCTTACTTGGCATTTAAAACACGTAGTTCCATATCATTCTGTATTTTTCCTATTTTTTCTCAATGTAAAACAACCTAATGCTAAAAGCACGATTCAAGTTGTGTCGCGCAAACAGCCATTTATTCTTCCAGAATTTAAGATCGTTGTTATGTAACATATTCTTGTACGAAAATAAATAGGTTCGCGCAGCCGTGACTTCGCATAAATTTACGAATTTTTCGCACGTTTGTACGAATGAATTGACAATGCCGAGCGAATATCCGTTGTTTCGTTTTATACGTGTCACGAACGAAAGGGAGGAAACATTCGTGAAAAGGGAGCCACGTGGCGATACTAGTGACACGTGCTTTGTTCGAACGTGGTCGTTCCTCGACCTTCATACCAATGTGTCAGAAGTGAAACAGGTCCAAAATTAACTTGATTCGTGTTATTCATGAATTCACGGCGATATTTCTTAAACAAACATCTTAAACGCTTATTTACTAGGTCTTCCAGAATACTTCTATCGCGTTTGTTACGTTGCTTTGTATTTTTCAGAGTACACATTTCGTTTGTTAGCTTCCTAACATTATTTTTACGGCTGAGAAAATACTTTACATTTCTCTAAAGACGTCATTTCTTTCGCAATTTTAAGCCATATGAACCTAAAGATATTTTCTCTCGTACCTCCTATCGTTGTAATATCGCGAAAATTAAAAATCTATTTCAACGTTTTCCATTTGTAACAATCCCTTTTCCGTACAATGTTTACACTTTGTCATTGAGCTGCAATATTATTTTTGCTTTTAGCAAATACCGAATAAACATTAGCGAGATGAAAATTTCCTACCAGCATGAAAATATAAAGTGACGAATAGAGAGGTGAAAATGAATGGATGGAAATACGAGAGAAATTTCTCTGTATCTTATAACGATACGATCAAATTTCATTTCAAACGCGAAACTTTACGATTACTATACGTTTCCTATCCCGTAGAATGTATATATCTCCGATATAAAATAATATGAAATATGAAATTTTACTCTGCCAGAGATAAAGTTGCTTTATCATTTTTCAAAGTGTACAATTCCGATATTTAATTTAATACCTTTGTCTTTGACGTGATATATTTCATGCAAGTTTAACATATTTCACTGATATACAACTTTTAGAAATAAATCGTAATGAGCATTCGCGAAGCTGTTTCGATAGAATATGAAATTACTTGAGTAATGACTTAGGTCGATGCCAAGGGATTGTAATAAAACAATGCACGCACGCGCGTGTAATTTCTAGATCGATAAGTGTTCTTGAACGGTATATTACAGGTATTTAAAACCTGAGAAGTGGATTGGAGCATTGACCAGGGTCTATGAACTGAACGTGCTGAACAGAATCCACCCACCTAACTGCAGGAACACATTGTCTATACAGCTAGTATATCATACGAACATCGATCCGTGAGAGCGGTCTCATGGCTCCCAGCAAAGTACAAATCTCTACGCCCTAAAACGACTGCCACGTGTTACACTGTGTTCTGTTTTTCCTCAGCCCTATGTCGCTACAAATACCACGAAATTTAATCCCATTCGATGGATTAATCAATCGGATTAATTCGAGACAATCGTGTTAAGAAGTAGCGTAAAGAAAAATTGATAAACTCGTGGATATCGAAAGTAGAAAATTAAATTCGAATAATTTCACGAAGATTTAAAACGAAAAGTAACATATGTGTACAGACTGTGGTGTTACTTTACAACTTTCCCATCTTGAGTCGCTTATTTGCTATTTACAATTGTTTAAGGAAATATTAGTTAGAGATGTCAGTTAGATTTTTCCAAATAAAAAAAAAAGAAAAGAAAAAATAACAAAAATTAATCATATCGGAAATTGCTATAAACTAGTCGTTAGAATTTTCTAGAGCCGCTTTACTCATTCTTCGCGGCAAGTATATTCCTGAGAACATCGATAATAATAAAACCACTCGAACGGTTGCAGCGGTTTAACGATAATGTAAAAGAATCAAGATCGAAACTTGAACGGGGCGGATAAATTCATAATTTCTTAAAGCGGCCTAAGTGGCGGTTCCAGAAATAGATTCGAGCGTCCTGAATGCCAATGGCGTAATTAAAACTAGATCGTGCACTTTCTTGCGACCACTGACCGAGATTCGCGTTCACAGTCGCCCGCACCTTCTGTAATTCGAGTGTCTTCTTGTAATCCTCGTATGCTTTTAAACCAACTTCAGGTGTCCCCGCCCTCTGCTGTCCTCGAGTCAGGTATCTCGAGTATCGACAAGTATCTCACGTATCTTGCGTAACTCGAGTATCATCTCGCTTCTCTTTGTAGGGTACGCTTTGCCCAGTAGTACACGCTGCCCGCTCAAGTAGTCCAGACAGCATTGCTACCAGCATTGCGTGCAACGCTTCACGCCTGTACTCCAGTTTTACTTACGTTCATGCAACGGTCACCTTGAAATTTTTTCCTAATCCGATTCGTAGAAGTAGCCGAGTTACGAGAAATTATGTGACTTACTTGACCCGAGATAAAAATGATGAGAAACGCGGTTATAAAAAGTATATTGCCAAGAATACGAGATTTTTTTAAATAAAATTAAGTGATAATAGAAGAAATAAAAATAAAAAACGCTTCTAGCAGCGTAAAGGTTTTATTTCGATCGAATTATCAGCGGGTATTTGTAAATTTTTTCATTGTTTTAAAATAGTTGAACTCATTTTTGGAATTACACTTATTATGCGAATATTATGCAAAAGCTTTGCAAGTTATCTTTTTCCGATAAAGTCACTCGAGCAGACCATTTCTCAAATATAAAACTCTTAGTAGAATAGTAGCAAACTCTTGGTTGCTACTATGTAATATGCTTGGTATAGATTAACATATATTTTCCAACGTGTAATTAAAATTGAAATGCGAATGATGTATGTATTTACCTTGCCAAGATTATCGTACTTTGCTATATGTAATATTCAGAGATAGTCAATGGAAAGACTATGTTTTCAAACGATAAAGAACTATTTTACATACTATTCAAATAACTACTTCATAATTAGCATTTAAGAACGACTGCAAGCTGGTTTGTGAAAATTCGATATTACGTAAATTCTTCTATCCGAAACATTCGTCGTTTTAACTTATCGTCCTGCTTTCGCTTTTTCACTATTTATTTGCATTTTACCTTGTACAATGCCAGGGTCATCTGACAAAATTATACATTATTTTAATCGGGCAGTATCCATATTTAATTGATTCAGTTCCTGATATATTCGAGCCATGAATTTTCGAAGAGACATAATTCAATTACAAGGACAGCAAAGAACGTTGAATTTCATCGATCGAGGAGGCACGAGACGTTTTCGAACCGATTCCTCCGAAGCGCCTATGTCGTTCGTACTCATCGATCCGTTTCTAAAGGGGCGTTCACATCGGTGATTTGAACGAGCAGAAACGGAGCACCGAACAAGTCGTTTCCTTCTACCTCTAAGACCGACATAAAGTAGACAGCGCATTTTTATGAAAATTCATATATTTGAGAACATAATAAAAAAAAGTAGAAGCTCGATAGAAAATTGTTTTACCTACTTAATAATATAAAAAGCGCTATACTTTGGGTATTTTATATATTTTTCTAGATCACGCGCGTTCCTCGCAACTTCCCGCTTCCAAACTCCCAATAAATTCAGAAAAATCTGCAATCCGGACGTAAGACATGCCCTGATCAGGATTACCGCGAATGTTTATAAAGCCCGTATTTTACGAGCGTTATTAGCAAGCAGGATGGTACGAATTGCGGCGACTGTCGGTGGTTTTACCGTAAATATAGAGGGAGGCGAAGGACAGCCAAAAGAGAAAAGATGGAGGAGACAAAGAGAGGAAAAGAAAGAGGAAGCGCGCTACGAAATGGTGGAGGGAAAGAAAACCAATTAGAAATATAAGAAAAAAAGTGAAAAACTCGGTGGAAAGGGATTGAATAAGAGGTGGGGAAACGAAGGGTTGAAAAAGAAGAATTTCAAGAGGCACGGATAAACGGAGAAGGAGAGAACCAGAGGACGGAGAAAAACAAGAGACGAATATAGAGATCGAGATGAAGAGAAAGATAGAGACAAGTTCCTACTATCCTTGTCGTTTTATCCCTCTCCTCCGCCTCCTGAACCCCGTGGCAGAAACGTGGGCGTGGACGTAGGCGAGGTAAGCCTTCAGGGCCGGCGAACATCGACCGATCCAACTGGACGCATCGTAAATCGTGACCAGCCTCGTGATTCTCCAACAACAATGATAGACACATCCATATACGACTTTTTATTGGACAATTTTCGAATGTTGCGTCAGTCGAATCGAAAAAAAAAGAACACGACCCTGTCGACATTAGGAGATGCAGCGAATTGTATAATTAAGGTAGCTTCTGGGAAACGAAGTAGTACAAGTCAGTGCTTTGGGCGTGTAATTTTGGCTTAACGTATTCCTTCGATTAATAAAGGATCATCGTCTGAATATCGATATTCGAGATGCTTAATTCTATTTAATAGACTCGAATGATGTTAATTGTATTCTTTTCTTTTTTTTTAATCATCCATTTGTATAATTTCATCGATCTAACAAAATACAAAGAAATAAACGCGATTCCAGCAAAAGTTATTCCTCATTACAAACGGAAAGAAAGCAAAACTAATTGACGAGCAAATATCGAAGATAAATCAAAGAGATAAACAAGATGAGTAATGTAAAAAAAAAAAAAGAAATTAAGAGAAAAATGATCAATTATCTGGCAGGAATACGTCCGTAATAGAGAAAATGCCGCGAAAATGTAATCGGATGACATTGATAATTTGCCACTCGATTGCGACCGGGAAAAAAAAAGTGACGGACGTTTTTATCGGTAATACGTTTTAAGCGATGCAAGAACGAGGCGAGGTAAAACGCAAATCGAGCTATCCACGATCAGTGTCGTCGAAAAAACAAGCGTTCCTGGCGTCTAGGCATTGGAGAATGCCAAACACCAGCAAAACGTTAAAACGAGCTTTGATTTTAATTTCCTGCATTCTCCCTCGTTGTTGGCCCGCGGCTTTCGAATTCCCGTTCGTACGATCGATGAACGTTCGTGTCGTCACATGAGAACCCTCCTTTAATACCTCTCCCTCTCATTAAAGCCGTCCGCTCAACGCACGCGGAGAGTAGCATCCTAATGCTATTTACACAAGTGCTCCGCCGGAGCGAAAGGGCGTTCGAAACTGTTCCTCCGCGTTGTGACGCCGTGCCAGCGTGTTACAATAAAATATCCATTTGCTTTGAGCCGTATCTAACCGCCGTTAACTGTAAAACGTATATTCGATTCGACGGGCTTAACGTCTCTTTAGTCTCGTACACGCGAACCCGTGTTTCGTTAGCTCATAATCAGATGTACTCCGACGATTCGATGGCTCGAACAAGATAAGTGAAATTAAGTTTGATCGTTCGAGTCATCGAGAAATTCGGCTTGTTCGTATCGTCCGATAATAGATAGGAGAAGTACGGACGGATCGAAAAGTTCGAGTTAAGTTCGATCGTTCGAATCATCGGGAAATTCGAATTGTTCATGAAAGTATGGAAAAATTGAAGTATAAATTAAAGTCGAGCAGCCAAGTGCTTTCACTCGAATTAGCTGCGTTGCGATTTTTTTTTTTTTTTAGACCTAACTTCGCTTACGAATCGACACAGAAAAAGATAAAGATATTTATAGCATAACATCGTATGATGTTACGGAGACATATTTAAATTTATTTTTATACATTACTAAAAAAAATAGACAGTATATACCAATATGCAAAGATATGCAAAACACGATCTATTCGTTACTGACAAATATTAAATAATGTTTTTGTATTTGAAAATTATATTTTTAATACGTTATCTAACCTTGTGCACCAACAGCATTCAGGTTTGATGATAATTACGGTTATAATTATAACCTTCACGGTTATTAAATCGATTAACTAATTATACATGTGATGGTGAATTGCAACGATTTAAAGAAAGATGTACATGCGATTTGTTAAAATTGCGTAGTATTTGTATTATATATCTGATATATTATGCGTATATGTTAATTTCCCTTCGATATAAACCGATTACGTTGAAGAGAGCTATTCGATTTTAATACCATAACTACGTTCGACTTTTTGCATGAAACGAGATTGCCGTTTTAAATTAATTAATTAGTAACTAATACAAAGATGTTATTTCGCACTAATATCCTTGGTTATTTATTTCTTACGTAGTATTTGAATCTCAAGTAAAAGTTTCTGCCAGCCGTGAATCCTATTATTATCCCGACAATGAAGGTAATTTTAATGAGTACGTTATAATAGGAAGTAACGGAAACAATGGGAAGAATCGAGAGAGGTAATGACTTATACGAATAACGACGTTTCTATAGAAATAAAATAAGAACTTGGAAACTGGAAAATTATTTTCGTTAAACTTTCATTAACGTTCTGGCCGCTACGCGATTGCTTTCATAAAGAACCAAACACGCAGCGTTCTATTATTTCTCAAGCGCATTTAAGAAGAAACCATATTAATCTCTCGTTTAGAGTTGATTATTTTTTTCACAACGACTACTAATAATTCGCATTTCTACGTATATCGTATAAATACTTTCCAACGTACACGTTTTCGTAAGATCAGCGAAACACATAAGTTTCAAGTAATCGCGGTGAAACCGATCTATGAGCGAAAGGAATATACTGAAATAGTTCGAGATTCCAAGGTTTAACCCGATACTATTTTACTTCGAGGAAAACACAATAGGTACGTCACAGATATCTTTATCAATCCTTCGAGGCAGGACCGAAGACTATGAATTTGAAATATCTGCTTGCGCAACAGTTTCGTCGCAAAACGTAGACAAGGAGCGTAGGACAAAACTCGGAGCCACGACCCACTTTCGTGCCGTGCCAATTGCCGATCGTGGAACACACAGTCCTAATTAGAGAAGTCTCGATCACCAATTAGAAGCCACGTGTTACAAGATCGGCCAACAGAATTCGACCACCTCGTGAGAAAATCGCTGTCCAGCTGGAAAAACGTTTCTCAATGCGTCTATCCAACGATTTCGTTTTTTTTTCTTTTTTCGTTCGTTTTCTTCGCGATAACCTTCTATCATTGATCATTCTGTTGCAAAGATTCGAAATCGTCCTCCGTGAAAATTCATATGGCAGACGTTCAACAACGAATAAATTATGACAGGCCGAGTGTTCGATCCACATTGGTCTCGATATTCTCGCTAAGATTAAATGCTAGAAAGTTCAGGAATTCGGACTCTTCGTCATGGAACGAATGTTCTAATCTAAGTGATCGAATGACTCCCCTTCACCAATTATTCCGGAATTCTAACCTAAATCGCGCAAATTCTCTCACACGCTTGTGAAAACGTGGATCGAATAAGAAAAACGAAAAAATTATTTTTCGCGACGCCGATTTCCACGCGGCAAATATTTTTCCCCATTAATCCCATTCTCGGTTTTATACAGCCGTGAATGTTATTTACGCGTCATAAATAAATGAAATTACCGCGTATCAAACTAGTTTTAGTTTTAGTCTCTTGCTATTTCTTCCTGTCAGGATGAAAAAGTTATGTGACAACTATCGGATAAAAGCAACTTACAAAGAAATTTTACAGTTTATAAATGTTTCATTGCTGGCGATAAAATAGATTTAACTCTTCGAAAGTGAGAATTTCACGACTCGAAGGCGGTCCACGCTTTCTTCCCGACAAATATAAATATTCCGCAGTAACAAATCGAAATATAAGGAATCTACAGAATTGTTTAGTGAAAATCATTTCAAACACAACTTCGAATTCGTATAATATTCGCCGGAGAATTTATTATTGCCACTACACTTTTATTCTTCTATCGCGTCTCTACTTTGTATTCTTTTTATATTCCATTGCTTTACTCCCTTGTAAATAACCAGAAGCTTTCTCAAATCTACTTCATTCAATTACTAAAGTAAAATTGGAACATCAGACAGATCCGCCTCAATTTCGAAACGTAAAGAAAGTTTAACAGAAGTAGAGATTATACCTTCGTGCATAATTTACTAGAGAGAGAAATAGAGAAAGAGAGAGAGAGAGAGGGAGATATGATCGTATCTTAGACAGCGTTAAGATATAATCTAAACTCGAGATTTTTATGATATTTACAAGAAGCGTGGAAGCAAATCGCGGAACCTTGTCGAATGTTGTTAATTGGTAGCAAGAGGAAGCGCATCGATCATGCTCGCGTCTCTCTACGTAGGAGGTAGCGCAGAAGTTTACCACGTTCGATCTCGTTTAAATATTTAACGGCGGTCATGTATGCACGTCGATCGGCTCGTTATAACCGGACTGACAGACCGGAGGTGGAGCCTGCAAGATACAGTCGCTATCGTTCGCTCGGTATTAAAATGCAAATGATCGCACTATCACCGATCCGTTCTTAGTATCAGTGTGTTACCTCCGCCGTCGCGGACTCGCAAAATACCCTGACTCCATCTCCTTTCCCGTTCTGTATGCATAAAGTATCGTCGTACGCCGCACACCGTACACCTTTCCACGTATCGATACGTATAGAAATTTAATTGTCCAACCACGATTACCATTAAGTACATAGATCGAAATTTAATTGTTCTCGGAGCAATAGCCATCAAACGACCCGAGTGAACTATAGGATGGAACAGTGAAAGTGACAAGGGCAAGATGTTGTTACGTTAAACGCTTCGATAGTTGCTCCTTTATGACCCGTTTCGTTGATTAATATAGTCCACTTACCAACGCCAAACGACGAAAAACTAATCGGTACCAGTTATGCGATTATTGATTTTCTCCAGCTATAGGACAGTCGCGATAACATATTACGATATGTAATACGTAATATAAAAAAGATTTCTTCTAAGTTCATTAAAACCTACTACCGTTAATTGAATAATACCGAGATTGCAAGATGTTGATGGTTAATTATTGATTTACCACGACACGCTCTCTCGACCGGTGTTGGCGTTAAAACTTCTATATAATACAAGATATTCAATAAATCGATTATTAATGAAAGTGCTTTCGAAGCTAGCTACTGGTTGGGTAATTGTGAATTCCGATGTCGCGTGGTATGCATGTTAAGTACATTTAATAGGTGTAATTTAATAATTTGCAATGATTAGGTCGAACCTTGTTACCTACGTCAGTAAATATAGGTAAAGACGGGATAAAGAAGTATAAAATACAATATCTAAACAGGTTCGTACCGGACGAGATATTCGACGAAATAAAATTTGAATCTAGATGACGATCTTTTAACGCACGAATTGAAAAGAACATGAATAATATTCGACGATAATCGACGATCTTTAGAAAGATCTATTTCTATGGCAAATTGTTGTTTAAAAAAAAAAAGTTCTTTTATTCGTTCTTTAACTCGTACTTTAATCGTAAAAATTCACTTTAACGAACAATGCGTTTGCATCGATAACAACGGCGGCTCCAATTTCTTTTTTTTCACTGGCAACATCGCGTCTGCGAGTTTGATTCTACATCTAAATGCAGATTGAAGTTGCAGTGAGAGGTTAATCCGTGGATTCTCAATTTTATATGCTTTTCGTGATGTTTCTTTTTTCTTTTTTACCCTTTCGTCCGCCTCTCTTTCGCATTAATTACAGTCGACGTCATAGAGACCAGACGGTGTTCCATTCCAACGTGTTTCATGTGATATTTCCCTCTCCTCGTGCAAAAGATAAATAAAATATAACCATGGATAATTATCTTTATCGAAGAAATAATACCTGACGGATAAAAGAGATCTAGTTGAAAAGCGATTCATTCGAGAACACGTAAGACAATGAACAACCGTACCTATATTCTATCTCGCTGAAATGGTTACCCGCATCTGTACGGCTGTTACAAGCGTACGTTTGCCACGATTAAAATGTTCCAATGCGGTTACATTTCATGCAGTCATTGGTCAAAAGACGCGTACTATCACAGAGAACCTTAGGACAAAGCGTTTGGCAAAATAAAAGTGACAGCTGCCGTTTCACTGTTCCGGGGTACGAGTTAATGCTTCTGACGTACGAATGTTCTTTCCCGTTCGAGTTGGATAAAATAAACGACGCTTCGTGATAATAGGATGCGCTTCAATTTCTTGCCACGAAACACGTTCTTATTAAGTCCCTTATCTATTCTATTTTAATGCCATACACATAAGTTATGTAAATGGACACTTGCGTCACCTGATTGAATTATTTCTTATTCTATGCCGTGGCTAATTATATATCACTGCGCGTCGAGCAAATTCTTCTGCTCGAACGAGCAAATATCTCGTATTCCCTGAATAACTAAACGTAAGGCTAATCTTTAATATAGAAATGTTCATATTCGCGTTAAAATCATGCTCCTCGTATTTTCCATATTGAATAAGATAAAATATTAAACGAGTAAGAATTACCTGCCGAACAGAGGATGCCAAAGTTGCGACTCTTCGGGCGAATTGGCCGTGGAGCTGACTTCCGGTTCCTGTTTAAGTAATCCGCTCCGTACCCTGAGCAACGGGAGGTATGTGGTGGTTCTTCGACCACTGGAGAGATCGATCGGTGCCGGCATTAGCGTGCCGATTGGTTTGCAGCTGAGCTTGGGTCTCGTTTGCAACGCGTTTTTCGTTCCGTTGCTCGCGTGACCGGATCCTCTGTTAGTGCCGTTGTTGATTCTTGGATGCGACTGTCGTGACCTGCAGACCGGACCCTCGCCGTGATCGAGGACGTGCTGAAGATGAGCCAAGGATATCACCAATAAATCTGGATCCCTAAGAAGATCCGGCCTGGTTAACGCTTCTGGCAGTCTTAGTTCTGGCCTGGAGGCCAACAGTTTCGGAATTTCAGTGGCCGGAGCCGCTGCCAGACCCGGCAAATAGTCTCTCGGTACCAGAAGCGGATCCGGTATCAGATGTCCGGACGTCTCGATCAATTCTCTAAGCTGACTAGCAGGATCCAAAAGGTTGTCGGTGCTACTGGACGTGGCGCAAGCCTCCTCCATGGCGTGCATTCGATGCTTTGCAGATGATTTTTGATAGGAACTCGATTGGTTCTTTTGCCTACCGATCGACCATTCGGCGGACATTGGTCTCTTGGGCGTGGCTCGATCCGTCACGAAGTACGTACTATGGATATCACCGCTGGACATTGGTCTACCAGAGTTCCTCATCTCCTGAGTGTGAACGTTCAATCGTTCCTGAAAGCTTCTGTTACCTTTCCTGTTTACGCTACTTCTCTCCATGTCCTTCGGATCGGCACGAATAGTAAGATGATCGCTGGGTATTTGATCGCAGCGATTCGAAATCTCTTTCTGCTTCTCGTAATCTCTGACCTCCAGCTGATTCGGCGACGACAAAATACCTTTCAAAGTTAGATCGTTCTTCGCGTCTTCCGAACAGGATACCGAACAAGGGGGACTAGGTAGCAATCTCTCGAGATACGCGGAAGAGGGTCTCCTGGAAGCCGGGGAACATGGAATTCCACTCGGCTGCGGTGAGACAACGGTGCCACGTGTCCGAAGTTCCTCGAGGACTTGCTCGTCGAAATGTTCTACATCCTGATACTTGCATTTAGCTTGAGCCTCGCTGTTTCTGCTCGAGCTGATCCAATGAGTCTGATTTTTTGTATTCTCCAGAGGAGTCTTCCGATCTTCCGAGTTTCCTATGTTTTGCCTGTGGAAGTAATCCCTATCGGACTCGTAAGCTAGCGAGTCGGCGGCTTTCTGTCGTCTAAGATCTTCCAATACTTGCGAGTCGCAATCGTCTTCGTCCTCCTCCAAGTCTCTCTCGTTGTCGTCTTCCTCGTGAGGAAATCCGCCCGTCTTCGACTCACCCGAGTAAGTCTCGTTCTTGGGGAAATTCACGGTACTTTCCGGGGACTCGACGCGCGCTTTCATACTCGGAGAAGTCGAATGATTCGCGATTATTTGAGAATTTCGATATCGGTAACTGGGTATGATAATGGACAAACCGGGAAGATTCTTCGGAGAAGTCGTGGTTCCTTGCGTTTCCGTTGCAGAGTCCGTGTTCTTCAACAATCTTTCGACGCACTCCGCTTGAGAATCGGGCGATCGACTCGACGACGACGACGACGACGCTTTCGACGCTGGTCTCGTCAACGACATGGCTATATTTTTCGTTATTTCCGGAGTGTGAGTCCTGGTAATAGAAACCGAAAGACCGGGTGTATTTCTCAGCGCATTCAAAATCTTCGAGCTATCGTTATAATCTATTTTCACTGGTTCACCGGGTTCGTCGGGTCGCTCGTCTTCCGCTTCCAATTGCACGCCGTCGACAGACATCATACTTTGCCATTTAGAATGAGAATTCGTTCTACACTTTGATCTATTTCCAAGGCCACCGTCCGCTTCGGCAATCTTGCACGATTTCGAGTCCGAACTGTTGTTCTTTATAGAAACGATGATGACATCGTTCTTCGTTTCGGGCTTCTTCTCTTCTTCGTTTTCGTAGTTGGTGAATATCTTCTCTTCGTGGATCTGTATTTTATCGCCGGCGAGATTGTCGTTCGTTTTAACGATATCTTCCAGCTGTTGATAGCTAGAAATCGCTTCGTTCCTCGATTGTTCTTTAACCTTACCCGATAATTCCGTGAGAACCGCTGCGTTAAAGTCTTTGATTTTACTCTCACTGGGTTTATTATGAAGATTCTCGTTGAGAACCTCGTACGTTTTCGTCGAGTCGACGGGCAAATCAGCACTAGGCGTATCGGTAGCTAGAACCGGCGAGGCCGTGACATCGATCATGTTCAATATGTCCTGAATGCCTGCCTTGTTCACGTGTTTTCTTTTTTCATTATCCACTGCTGGCTTCTCTTCGCCGGCGATAACATCATCCTCGCCCTGCCCCTTCTCGTCTTTTCCCCGTCTTTGAAGGACATTCTGATGAACGCCTTGAGGCAATTGAGAAAAATGTAGTTGTTCCAGTACTACTCGCGGTTGGAACAACTTATCTTTCTGCAGCCTTTCGAGATTGTTCCTTCCGTTGCAACTCGACGCATCTTTCTCGAACTTATTTCCCTCTTTTATCTCGTTTTCGTTTGCGTCTTCTTCATCGTTGTCCTCTTGCTCCTCGTCTTCATCCTCCTCCTCCTCCTCCTCTTCCTCCTCCTCGTCGTCGTCATCCTCCTCCTCCTCCTCCTCTTCTTCTTCGTCCTCCTCTTCTATGTCCGCCTCGTCGTCGTCATCGTCGGAACACGGTACTCTTTGTCGTTCCTCGTCCCAATTTTCTTTGATCTTTGCGTTATTCCGCATTTCGTCCAGAGGAAATCCGTAATCACGTCGATGTTTGCTCTTTCTACTAACCTCATCGTAACTTCTCTTTTTTCCAACATCGTCCTTGCCGACCAAACCGTTGGTTCGCCCGTTGGCTAGCTCGTTCGCGCAGATATGTCGAAGATTGAGCGTTGTATGTCCTGTCTGATTGTTGATGTCTTTTTCTTCGTTTGTGTCGGACGAATTCGAAGAGTTTGCGCTGCTCGTTTTCTGGGAGGTAACTCCCAAGGCAGTCGAGTACATATTGGACGCCGTTCTCGGTATCGAACGCCATCCTTGCGCCGTCTTCGTCAATTTGATACGATTCCTTTTGTCGTAGTCCTCGCATCTTACCTCGACGATTCTTTGCTCTCGCTGCGATGCCCAAAGAAAAATCGGATTCACTTTCGGCCGTTTCTCTTCCGGTTCATCCAAGGACCGTTCTTGCCGAATCTGCTTCTGATGCTTTTGATGATGGTGATGGTGATGATGATGATGACGTCTTTGTCGACGGGGCGCTGTGCCCCGTGCAGGGGCCCCGCTCATCACTCCATCCAACGAGCGGTTATTACTCTGCCACCCGTCCACCGAGACGACTTCTTCTGACAACCGTTCCTCTTCTTCCAATCGCGTTAAGTAACTTCTCGGCCCGCCGATCAACCAGAACGTGCTATCTAAAAGTAACTCTTAAAATATTCACTGTACATCGATATTTCTACATCAGTCGGCTCGCAAAGGATAGTTTTTTTATTCCCGATTACATCGCCCGATTGCTCGCTAAGCATACACTGTGATAACCTTATACTATGCAGCTCCATCGACTAAGTGATTAAGCGGTGTCATGGGTGGCACGGATTCACCCTGATCAGGTTCGACTCACCCTGAAGTCAATTTCTCACCGTCCATCAACAAACAAGACAATTTCAAGCAAGCAACGATCGATCTTAAGGGCATTGACATTGTTGACCTAGCACTTCCGCGAACAAGATGCACCGGACACATAGGCCACGCTCTTGTCTTCCTCGACGTTTCCGTTGCCAGTGTTTGACCGCTTAATTTTATTCGCTTCTCCTCCGTTCTTTTTGTTGTACGTTTCGCGACAACGGAAACTTTCCGCCAGTTTTGATCCACACCGGACGTCGAACTGAAGATTCAAGGCTACACCGCCGATTATTATTATCTAAGATAAAAACACGACGGTATCGCGAAGGTGTCGAATCCACCGATGCCGGAGGTCGTCGACGTTCACTCGGCTATCGAACCGCGATATAGAGCAGGGCGAGCGAGAGCAGAGGATCAGCGAGCTCGTCGATTTTCATCGAGGTATCTACAACGTCGATTTGCATCGAGCTTGCGGCGTCGACTCCGTCGAGCTTACGGCTGGCAGCACTGAGTATGTTCGACCCATCGAGCTTCTCTTCAACTATTCGCTTCTCTCTTTCCACCGGCGTTATTCTCTCTATCTCTCTCTCCCTCCCTCCCCCCCTCTCTCTCTTTCTCTCTGTCGCTGCTTACACGGTGGTTGCGCCGGCCTTGTCGCACCCTAAATCTCTCTCCTCGAAATTCTTTAATCCTTTCCACTGTCCCGACTTCGCGACTTCAAGGTCCGTTTCCAACAAGCGCGTTCTCTTCCTTTCGGCTTTTTTCACGGGGTTCCTGCACGCATTCCTGCAACGACACCTTTATCCTTGACCGTGCACGAATCGTCGACGATGAAATCGTGGCTGACGAACAATTGTCATCGATGACATAACACTCAGAAGATTTATCCACCGGTTACATGTCGTTACGCGCGGAGTCACTGTCTGGGAGCTACTGTCGGTACCTCCTCGTTGCCTTCCACTTCGTCGCCGCCGCCCCCGCTCCACGGAATCGCGAGCCAGGACCGGATCTATCCGCGATGCCCTTGTCTTACTTCCTTCGTTTCTCCTCTTTCGTTTGCTTCCTTAAAAACAATTATTTCTACTTTTTTACGATTTACGCTTTAAGTCGTCGAAACTTATGATTTCTATGGGAGAAGTTTGAAAATACGGATCGTTGGAAGATTCGGTGAAAATAATTTGTTTGGCTACTTCTGAACGATGCGATAGATCTTATAACTCTAATGTTGGCTATTTTTGTCTATGTCAGTTACTTTGGTGCACCGAAAACTAATTGAAATTTTAGATTTGGATAAAGTCGTTGGTGAGAAATACGAAATTCAGTACGATACGTCCAGATGTTTTTATGTCATACGATTAAATTAAAAATAGTGCTATAATAATGTAAGCCAGTAATAAGTTTCCTCCAATTTGTTTTTTTTTCTTTGGTATCGTTAATGCGCTATATCGTTCGTCTATTAAATCATTTTAGTAATTAGGGACCATTTGATCGAGTTAAATTTAACATGCAAATTTTTTAAATAATTTCTGCACCAAAATAGACATTTTAATTTTATGCTTTGCAAGTGTGTAAGTGAATAAACGCGTCGCAAGTTATTTATAAAGTAAAGTGTGTTTCCACATTTTCAACGCGAGATTCGATCTTCTCGGTTCTTTTATGCCAAAAGCAATGTGACAACTTTTATACCAGATTAATCGACTACTTAAAAATGCTAATTCTCATTTATTTCATAACGCTTTGTAACTGTTCGGAATTATTAAATCTGTTTATTCGTATGAGTCATCGAAGGCCACAGGCGTATATCTTTATAATTTTATGCTATAAAAACATTTCAGAATATTTACATAGTAATTTAATAGAAAAACACAGTATATTTCCGATAACTTTTTTCTTATCCATATTCAACCATTGCTGTATGTATTCCCCCTTTCAATTTATTAAATTACCGCAACGCAACAAATCAAATCGTATAGCTAGATTTCATGTAGTTCGACATTTGATAATGTTAGTTTGCTAATATCGTAAATCATCTAATATCGTAATGAAAGTAAATTAGTGCGCGAGGCGGTGCTGATATGAATCTAGTGCGGGGCGACAAGACGTATAGGCCCGGCACTATAACGTTCTTACCCCTTACCCCGAGATAGCCAGCTCGCGACCGGAGCACCGACCATGGAAAGAGACCGAAGGTACGCCGAACGAGGACAGACGCAGAGGAAGAGAATGGGATAACCTGTGTGTATATACGGGTATACAGAGTGTACCGAAGGTAACTTCGATTACAATGGTATCAACGATTTTACCGGCATTAAAACAGAGAAAAATCCTGTCGATTAAGCTGCGCGTTATCAACAACCCTTTCTTCTGTCGTTTTAAATCCGCAATATCCGATAACGAAGTGTTCCAACGATTTCCCTAACATCTCCAATTGCGAGTGACAAATTAGCGCAAGGTCGTGACTAATTCGAACGTTGAACGAACTCTTTTTCCGATTCTCTATGTATCGGATTTATACGTATTTTATTGTCAATTTCACGCGATTCGAGCTTGTCCAATATTCGGATATTTTTGGTGTACAACATGGTTACACGGAAAGGAAAGAAAAGAGAACGAAAAAAAAAGGCGAAAAAGGAGAGCGTTGGTATTTTCTGAACGGGAGATTTACCCGTGTCCCCGACGAGGAACTAGTTTTCGATAAACGAGCACCTCCTCGTTAAGTGGCTCCACGAAGGGGGCCGAAATCGTACTCACCCTATATCCCCGAAGCGTTCGCGGGATAGAGAGGCCCTGAGAGGTCAAAGTGGAAGAGAGAGGGCCGTGCATCAAGTGAGAAGCGGTGGGACAGAGAGAGAGAAATATTTTTATTAAAAGGAGGGAGGCGACTCAATGGAGGGATAAAGACAGATTCGCGGCGCAGTACACCGTGTCGGATGCTGATGCTGCATTAAGCCCCGTTTGCACTTCCGCCCTTCCATTCGCAAGCTTCGATCCTTTCATACGCTCCCTTCGCACCGCTGCCGCCAATTGTTTTCGATGATTTTTATTTTATATGATATTCCTGACAATTCTACTGAAAATAATCCAACATCGCGGGCGAGGTGCTTGCTTTGTTGATTTTTCTCATTTCAGAGCAGTTCGGTTCAGCAATTCCGAATAAAACACGGTTGGGGACGCTTTGATAATATCAACCTGATTCGATGAACGTCAATTATATGAGAAAGGAACAAATAAAATCGATTATATGTTTAAGTCGGAGTAAAATGTAATCTCAAATGTCGTCGTGGTTTTAACGACGTTCGTAGGAAATTCTACAGTTTAATTAAAATAACAATGACTACGATAGCGGTAATTATATCGTTTCAGACAATATTTCATTTAGAAGTAACATTTAGAAGTGACATAGTTGCGAAACTGAAAATAAATTGTTTCCTATCTACAACAACGAACTAAATGTTAGGACATAACATTTTTTCCTGAATTTTTTATGAAAGGTTAGTTCACGATATTCCGTGTATTTTATACTTCCATATTTGAAAGAGGATACGCAACAAATTTCACAATGCCAGGTATCATTGTGTTGAAGAACCATCGACAAACAATGTTACGAAGAGGGGTCTGCGTGTCTAAGGACGTAATCATAAAAGAAATTCTTTCAAATGAAAGCACTATTGACTCGGCAGTGTTACATCACTATGAATGATGACCCGCCGATTTACAATTTCGGCATTGAATAATTTCGACTTGGTCGACGTACTAGAGTCGTCGAACCAGAGAACGATAGAAGATATTGTTAACTACGCACTGTTTTTACTACCGAATAAAGATGCTCTTCCTTGTATTCGTTCGTGACTGAAGGCAAACACGAGGTATACCAGCAAGGTCACGTGATGGACTTCGTCCAGGACGAGACGAGGGAGCATACATAGAAGGGAGACGTCACTGACCGTGAACGCACGCGAGACTCGCGACAATTTTGTCCGCGACTTAGCAGGAACTCCGTACATCGGCAGATAAAGCGGAAGAATGCGGTCTCGATGAACTTTGGTTCGCGAAAAACGCGCCTTCGGTTGATTTCCTAATCGACTCTCTCTACTCGACGATGGCTAAATCGATTGATCAGTAGATTATGTAGATCTGTTATATACGTTAAAATACTCCATCGACATTTAAATACTTTATAGCGAATATCATTTTTTTGGTAGATCGTTTGTCTGAAAATATTTGTAAACGTTCGCGAACAGACTGTATTTTTGTTCGAAAAAAGAAAAAATCAATGTGTCTACCCTCGAGCATGATCACTGTTGGTAACAACTGCATCACATGAATGGCTTCCGGCCAGGTAATCCGAGGGAGTGTTCGTTTAACGAAATGTCAAGGAAATAGATTTTGATCAGTGAATATAATAACTTGGGATGACAATGATTAAATCTTCTCCTTGATTTTTTTATGTATAAAGTTTAACGGAATTCTGTTAAAAAATTAGGATGCGTAATTTCATGAACGATTTAATTTGTTTCAATGTAGAAAACAATTTAGTCTGACGATAAATATAATTATATACATATAAATCAAACTTTTCTATGAATGAACAAATGTTACATGTACATGTTTACTTTTTAGTAACTAATATCGCAATTAATCTTTAAATATTATAAAGTTTCAAAATATTGAAATTATATAAACTCCTTTATATTTTATAAAAAGCATCGCTTGTTTAAAGATAGATAACATAACCTGGTCAAAACATGAAGAAAGAAGTACGAAAGATTTAAAATTAATGCTTTCGTGTAGTTTTTGCTACAATAAGGCTATTTTCATAGATAGAAATCTGTGTTATCGGCTGAATGAAGTTCGAGATTTACGATATTTCTTACTAGAGAGCATAGTGATTCGTTATCGACTATTACTATTTTGAACAAAGTTTAAAAATATAATTCTTTTCGATCGTTCAACTAAGAATAATGGAGCGGTTAAGTATTCGTTTTTGAGTATCGCAAAATATTTATCTTATATATCATTCAAATATTTATGAACTTATCGAAAAGCAAATACGAAATAATGCGACACCAACATACATCGTAGTCAAATTTATCAATGTTGTTTCTGTATCTGTGGCACAATGCATATATGGAACATTTTAACAATAATTATTTGGAATGTCAACTACGTATTTATTTTTTTGATACGAATAATAGTCTTGGTACAACGAATACCACCCACTGTGTAAATGACATCATTAAAATAACCTTGAAAATTATTAAAAAAATTTGTGTACCTTTCCCTACATCTTTTTCACAGGTTATGATCTATCTTTTACAGTTAATATGATAATCATGATGTTACTTTCTTTAATTTTCGAAAAATTTAAATAAATTATTTTGTCTCTTTAACCATAGTCATTATTATCCAACAATCTTAATTTGTTATACAAATATTTACAACTGATTATATCATCAAATCATCTTAATTATCATATTTGTATTATAATTAGATTGCGAATTTTTATTTATTTATAGAAAATTCTAAAATGCAAAACCGCGTAGAATGCATGTAAATTGAAAAAATATATAAATATCCAAAATGTAATATCTTCTATAATATGTACTTGGTAGGTAAAATAATTTTCTACAGGGATTCTATTTGTTTAATTATATCTTCAAAAACATGAATTTGCATAAAAATTCTCAGTTTAATTATAATACACAACTATTGATATAAAAACAATAAAAAGTTCTTACATATATCTTGTATTCGACGAATACTTCGTCATCGCTACAGGTGGTCTGGTAAAACCCTCTCCCAGGTTCAGCACGCCTACACATTCCAAGACGTCATTGGATTTTTTCTGATCCGACTCACTCCATTCTTACGTCTGATCCCATTGATCCTAACAACATAAACTGGTAAACTGCTCACTGATACAAACGTTTATTGCGTCAATCGCTAAATTTGAATTTCATTTGCCTTCATAGAAGTTTAACCTCCTGAAGCACCGGTACAACTACCAGTCGATTATCGAAACACTACGGAATTGGCGGGAACGTAGGCGCGCGGAGATTTGATTTTCAGCCGCTCTATCTTGTACAAGATTAAACATACAAACATATAGATATCCAATACTTCTCAGAACTTTATAAAAAACATTTTCACTATTTATACCGTGAATCAATATTATCGCGCAGATAATAAAAAGGCAAAGATAAATTCGTGACTAGTATCTTTCAGATTTGCAAGTATTTTTTGATGCGCGTGTTTATATCGAAAGTATCATTCATTTACAATTTTGTTGCCGTCTTATATTTTTTTTCAACAGATTTCGTAAGTACGATTTTCGTCGATGCTTTTTCTTTCTCATTTACAATTCTATAAAAACATTATACGTTTTTGCGACTACTCTGCGCGTAAAATCCGGTTTAACATTACAACGGTATATCTTCAACTTTCTCCTGAACACTCGCGTTGACGTCAGAAATGATTTTCAGGGAAATATGTACGTGAAGTCAACGAGTTACATGTACTTAGGAATTTAATTACACTGCTCGACAATTCATCGTCTACGACGGTCGAACGATAACTATAAAAGTCAAGAATCATTCAATGTTCACGTTCTTAGATCATACGTGTTTAACGTTATATGGCATTCCTTCTTTTTTATTTATTCAATTATATTTTCATCGTGTTTCTACGTATATACTTACACGCGCAGGTTCGATTTGTAAAATTAAATTTGCTTCGCGTACTTTCTTTAAAAGCGCCTTAAAATAAAGTTAAAATGTGCAATTTTTTATCGTCTAAAATCATTTTATTTTTTCCCTTGTTTATATACTTTGCTTACTGTAAGATAGTATATACTTATACCACATATACATTGTAATGTTATTCATATATTTATAAATTATAGTAAATTTATATTACGCAGTAAATTTATATGATGTGTGCGACTGAACTTGATAACATGAATATTTCTTGTAAGACTTTTTTTACGCTAGTCCCTTTGATATCCATTTCAATTGGCTAATAGAAAGTTCAATGAGAAACTCCATTAAAGTCAATAAGAAGAACTTGTGAATTTTTAAACTTCTAGTCAGCTCTAACCGATCGTGGTTTCTCTCTAAATATATCGCTGGTGATTAATGTCTGTACCGTACTGCAAACTTCGAAAATTACACCGTGATCGTATTACCTGGCCAACGTAAGATTTTCATATTAAAATTTTAATTAATATTACAAGTGATTAAAATATAAAGAAAATAAATGAAACGTCGAACTTTCACGAAATACATAAGGAAAAAGAATCGATCACCTTTCGACACAAGCTCATCCGCGTGATAAAGATAAAACATTGCACTTTAAATAAATGATCCCTACGAATGATATCAATAAAATGCATAAAAAAAAATCTTCAAAATCGTTGGAAGACAAATGTATTTTGGTCCGTTGCCGCTTAAGCGAAACTGCAAATTTCAATCGGATTTGCAGAGCTGCATCCCTCGGTTCTGCAAGCTGCAAATATCGTGTGTATGAAAGGATAACGTAAGTACGTACATTGTTGACTGGCTCATCGAAAGTACGAGGAATTCGCAGAAGCCACTGGTAAAACTTGCATTTCGCAGAATGATATTTGTAACAAAGTTCAAAATTGGAGTTCCTTCGTGACGAGCTACTATATTTGCGATTATAACTCACACGCCTACGTCATCTCATCGGCGATAATAGAAAAATTTCCTTGATATTACGTCACATTTCCGATATCGTCCGAAGGTATTTTTAATGAACGTAGACAGGAAGGTTGACGAATATCGCGAATTCACCGGATTTCGCGGATAGTCTACAAAGCGCGATAACATACTTTCTTACTTTCTACGAAATGTCGGCCAACGATGAACAAAGGAAGAAAATGTTAGATGTTGCGTCGATGTTTTCATTTCGATCTATCGTCCGATTTTTACTCGAGTATTACCGCTCAAGGACAGATACTAGATCAAATTTTACTACGTTATATAAATCTACTTTTATCGTAGAATTTTATTACTATGGGTACAGGTTTTCGAGAATCTAACGATCCGAGGAAAGCGCGATATTTATATAAATTTTATTCATATCTGTACGCGGGTTTACTTTCCTCTTTGAAATTCGGACAGTATGTTTGTTTTAGAAAATGGACTTTTTAACTTCGTAATAAAGATACTGTCCTAACTTATCGATTCCAGTCGATTTTCCTGATTATCATCTGGAATTTCCGGTACGTTATATTGTACGTAATTAAAGAACATAATAAAAGATATTATAATAGTTGATAATATTATGATATGACGATGGCGTGCATAAAAATATCAACTAAAATTCATATCAAATAGATCAAATTAACATTAATCCAAAAATATATCACATAGTGTAATATGTAATTTAATAATTTTTTATCTATTGTATTATCTCACTCGTACAGTAGAAGAGTTCTATCAACAACCATCTGTTCCAAAAATGATGACACACTATCTATTCTATCGGAATTATATTCTATCGGAAGTATATTCTATCGGAAGTATATTCTATCGGATATAAGTTCATTTTCAATGCAGAGTAATTTTATTTCTACTAGAACATATAAAAATCATCTGGATATTCTCGAAAAATAAAAATTTCCTCCTTTTGATGAACGTCCCTGCACGATGAAATATAAATGACCATAAAGGATGAAACACATGAAAAAAGAATAATGGTCGAACGATTAAAGGAAAAGATATTCTGCAAAGATTTCCTAATTTGTTTATTCTAATAAAATTATCAAACAGAGTTCAACGAATACGCAATAATTACATCTGCCTATTGAATCTTTGATGATGTATGCAACCGTACGAGTAATCGTGCACTGATAAATAAAGGCCTTGTGCCTCGAGGAATACGGCCAGTATGCTCCCAGACATCGATGGGTAACCACGTAAATTTCGACAGGATTCGATTCTCCGTTACGCGATCCAGTGTTTCCTGCAGCTTTGAACAAGGACGATTATATTATTATAATAGTCGAGCCACGAGTCAGTCGAAAACGTTAATTTTCGTGATCGAGCCGGTGATATTTTCTGGTTTGTGAAGTTGTGCCATCGAATAAATTCTTAAAGTTTGCTTAGGCAACTGTGACAACTGCGACATGATTTTTATTTAAACGTACGATAATAATTTTAATAGTGACTTAAGTCATATAATATCAAGATAACATCTACATAAATTTTTTTCCGCGCGGTGATCAATTTTAAGCGTACAGGAACAGGTATGTGCCAGTCGACACATCTAGTCAGATATATCGATACCGGTTCGTTTTTCTTATTAGACTTCTAAAATTAATGTGTTTTCTAGCTGCCGTGTCAATGAATACATCAAACGTTTTTTGAATGAAAACACGTGAAACGATATTCGATTCATTGCCGTAAAGGTCCGGCTCACTTTTTCACCTACTTTTGTCGTCGAAATAACGAGAATTATAGGTCAATGACCATAAGTTTATTAAATCCTCTTAGGATGATGTTTAACATTTTTTACGAGCTTTAACGCCGATCATCGAGTTCTTATCATTTGGTTAATCGTTTAGTCGATTGTATTCTTAGTTATTCTCGGCAAATAGTCGCGTAGAACGGCGGAAAATCCAGCCACAAGTTGCCTTGAGAATAAAAATCGTTTCATCGAGTCATTGCGTGAAGATAAATGCATTTTGAAGATCGCATAGCGGTTACGAGATACCGAAAGATTAAGTAATTCCTATTGTATGTTCTAGGTGTCGTTCGAAAGACTGGAATTTGGTTGACTATATCCGTGGAACGTCGTATGTAGAAAAGGCAAATAGTTTTTAACGAAACGTACCGATCGGAGAAAGATTTAGCTTCGATGTATTAACTGTTGGAAGAGATAGTAGAAGACATATACCTAGAAAACGTATTCTGTTATCGAAGTTGATACTCGAACGAAGCGAGCGCTATTATCTTCCACATTGCTCAGTCTTTAATCGATAGCAAGAAAATAATCAGCGAAGGAGAAGCTGTAAACCGATAGAGTGCGGAAGTCTGAAGGTATATCTTTATTACGTCAAATCTCTACCAACAAGCATCGAACATTCTTCCGGTTTGGATATTTCAAGGAAAACCTTGAGAACGAAATTCAGCCTGAAAGGTGCATACTGACCAAATGAATTATATGGAACACCAAACACGTTCGGAAAAGTTTTAGAAACACCCGAACGTTTGGTATAATATTCTTCGTGCTAGAAGCGTAAATCGTAGTCAACGACGTAGTCAAGTTAGAAGGAATATACCAAGCTCGATCTGAAGGGGATAAAATGTCATCGATGAGTGGAACGGCCAAATTTTGTTATTTCTTTACGGCTGGTGAAGTTCCCGTTGTTTTACGAAGGCATTTTCATTAATGGGATTGACAGAAAATTACATTTTGTGAAAGATTTTTCTAACGAAGTGACATTAAGAAAAAAGAAAAGAAGGCAGGAAGCCAAGAAATCTGTATCACAGGCAAATATATTTAAAGAACGTTATAAAAAGTTTTTATGGCAGTTTTCGCAGGACATATAAACAGAATCCAAAGAAACAACATGCCTGCGACTTTGAAGAAATCTCTAGCGCTGTTCTTCTTTTTATTTCAAATTCTTTTTTCCGAACTGGCGATTTGCACTGCCAGTATGGACAACCAAACGATTCATCAATCGATCAAACCGATCATATATCCAATTTCTTTGGTACGTATAGGCACATTAATAAAAATGTTATTTAAATATGATAATCCAGTGACAAATCGTTTAATCAAATATTGTATAATTTAAAAAATATAAATATCAATATATATACAGTAATAATAATTTGATTAAACAAATCAAATTTAATCGAACCTCAATATCAGAGAATTTGAAATTATAAAAAGTCGAATTTTTGTATTCTATAAATGCTAAATAGGCTCGATAACGGCCAATAATATCTTGATAGGAATTGGAACGGTGCTCGTAGTATTTATACGAAATTTGCAAAAACATAAAATTTCAGTAGGTCTAATTATACATTACCAAACCATTTTTGTGGAGCACAGCAAATAGATGTGTATACGATAAATATAGATAGCTGTGTGTTCATTTGAGTTATTTTTAGACTTTTCGCCCTATCTATGTCCATCTATCTTTGAAATATTGGAAGCGTAAAATTGTAATCCTATCGTAAAGTCGCAGTATGATTGAAGAGAATGAACGTAAATATAAATTCGTGAACAATAATTAGCATATGTTGTCAGTGGCAAGTTTGCCGCATGAGTTTTCCTTAAGACCTACGCAAATTAAATACGATTAAAATTTACACAGATCTTCGTTCTTATTCGATTATCAATCGTCAGTTTAGTAGTGTTTTATCATACGAAAGTTATTGATTAATTTTAATTCATGCTTCTCTGTTACACGAAATTATATAATTTTAATGTTTCAGTAAGAATGTGTAAGAAACGTAAATATAATGTCTTTTGATTCGATAAGATAAAATTTTTGATCATTCGGATAAGTACATTTTTTAGATATACATAAGAATATCCTTTGATCTCATATTACAGGAAAACATGACGATGATACCTGAAGAGTACAAAAACTTATCTGTGGTTGGAAAATGTTGTCCACTGGGTGAAGTTCTCATAAAAAACGGTACTCAAGGCGCGGTTTGTTATTTGGATTCCTTCATGACTGAAAATTTCTCTCCCATCTTTTATGGTTTTAATGCATTTGGTTACGAAGTTCCTGGTGAAGTTCGAAGTTCGTTCGTTGCGATCATCGGAGATCCTTGCAAATACAAAAAGTGAGTATACTTAAGTTACCAAGTAGTAGGAATAACGATTTAATTTTATTGACACTTTTGATATAACATTGATAAAAAGCAGAGATCGAAAGAGTTATGAAACTTTTAAATAGGTTCTATTTAAAACATAGACCGTGAAACATTTTTTGAAGGAGTTCTTGCATCGTAAGTTTCGATGAGAACAAAGAAAGAAAAGTTTTTGAAAATAAAAAACGTCATTCTACAAAAGTACGATATTATATTGTTAAATAAGATTTTGGTACTTTTATTTATCTTAAGAAAGCTCTTTTAATACCTGTTCGAAAATAATTCGTTTTCATGGAACTTTTGTTGTGTAAATATTATATGAATATATTATATAAACTCTAAAATATCTGTTCCATGAGGACACTTTTTAAAGAAGTTCCTATGTATAACATTTATTCCCATAAAAATTCCATGTTTTCTTAAACGAAACACGCAAGTTCAAATAGGATTTTTTTAAAAACGAAAGATAAGTGTTTATTTCAATCCTTGATAAAAGAATTTAACGAAGCAGAAAAATAAAATAAAAAAGATCATATATATGTACATCTTTTCCTCCGTAGAAACACAATAAGAAACGATTTCATCTTATCTCTTACGCATCACAGATTGTATTCTACATTCTGTATCCAAGGATAGATGTCGCTTCTTTTCATTTTTGATTCGAATGCAAACGATCAGACTGACTCAAATTATCTCAAGTACGTTTACACAGGCTGTTCATAACACTTCTAATCATGCAGTTGTGTACAATTTATAGATTATACACAGTTTCGAGTTCGTTAGGAAAACATGTCATCTTTGCAATCGAATTTATGCTTCCAAAGAATCTTCAAGTTATAAAAAACATTGAAAGGTCTACTGCTGATTTAACGTGACCTTTTTATCCATTCTCTCTTTAATTCAAAGCGCTTCATTATGTTAATCATCTCACCATGATCATCATATGATTGATAATTTACGATTTATACAAAAAGAATTACATGTACATATATATAGGTAATTTCAATTAAAGAAAAGAGTACAATTATATGAATAAAAGTATTAAAATATCTAAAAGGAAAGCGAGATGATTTTATATTTATCCAAATTATATATATATTTTTTAGGTATATTTTAAATCCAAACGACGATAACAGAGATAACAATTATTTATTAACGAACGGTTCTATATACGCGCCCAATCACGACCCAAAAATGCTGCAACCTGGAATCAACTACTGTGCAGAAATCGTGCCAGGTTTAGGACTTCACACTTTTGTATGTTTTTCTGAAAGTAAGCAGAAATACTTTTAAAGTTAATTATAAATTAAAAAGAATTATATAAATAAAATTAAAATTAAAAATAACTTAAAAGAGCCAGAAATATACTTTTAGAAGAGTCATTGGACGTACCAACTTATATAACGAACGCTAAAAAAATTGTTTCAGGTCGCGTAATAATCACTGCAGACTCCCGAATTACAATCTACGCCTGCGGCCTTTTAATATCGGTGCCATTCTTAATTCTTACCATCGCAGCGTATTCCATCACACCAAATTTGCGAGATATTTTTGGAAGAGCGTTGTGCCGTTATTGCGGATCCTTAGCGTTGGCTTTTACGATGTTAGCAATTACACAGTTATGGACTATGGAGTTGTCGGATCAAGCTTGTACCAGTATAGGTAAGATGAAATATTCAATCTGATAAAAAACATTAGAAACAATGTTATTCTTGTCCAAACATAGTACAGTAGAACCCCGTTTATTGGATCAAAGTGCAATGTCTCCAAAATTTATTACAGCATTTAAATGTAATCTAAAATGTAATAATGTAAAACCTGATAAAAAAACATTTCATCGAAAAATAAGCGTATCTGCCAATACTTTTACTATTCGATTTAACGAACTTTTTTCGACCGAATACGTTTACCTAATTACCTCTTATTATAATTATTTTACGATCTCTTATTATTTTCACCTGAACTACTAAATCGTCAGAGCTGTTCATTTCCTAATAAGTTAAAGATAAATCGAGTCCTACTGTACTCTATACGTACGTTACCATACATAGCGCGATTTACGGGATACCATAAAATGATCTGATGTAACATGTAATTCTTTTGGAAGAAAAACCAGTGCTGGTTTGAGATTTTAAATGAACAATTAAAAAGCAATTGGCTTTTCCAGCATTCGTCATCCAGTTCTCCTTCGTCGCGTGCTTCTTCTGGCTAAATGCGATGTGCATAGAAATGTGGTCATTGGTGCGTGTCTACGTGGATCGTGGAACATACAGAAGAATGAAACCCAGAATGTTATTCTTTTGGTACTCGTTATGGTGCTGGGGTCCCTCGGTGATACTTATCCTCGTGTCAATGATTATGGATCTCAGTCCGATGATACCGGCGACTTACGTAAAACCAAACTCCAAGAAAAGTTGTTCCTTCAAATGTAAGTGGAGTTGGACTCGAATTTCACTGCATATCGCGCACACGAGCGAACAGTTTAACTATCAAAAACATATCACATATATTTAACATTAATAATATCGTGGTCCCTGTTTTCACTTAATTTTGGCACTCTAAAAAAGACTAGTTGTCACTGTTATTTTTATTCACATACTTTCGAGGAACGAAACATAAATCATTGGTGACCTATTTAACACAAGACGTATCAATTTAAATCATTCAAAACGACGATAACAACTGGAAAGAAATATTAGTATAATAAATATTGGTCTACAGACGACCATTGTTTAAGACACCACTTGGCAATTTTATGAAACAACAATAATATCATCAGCAATTTTAATTTACAACAATTTGATTTGAATTCCAATTCAACATCCATGTGTTTCAATTAACCTCTTACTGTGTTAATACTCTTTTAAATATAAGATCGGAGAAGTCAGCCTCTTGTCTAAAAAAATATCAAGAAAGAAAAGCTTCCATGAAGTATCACTAATGTCAATCTTCATTCACTTCTATATCATTACCCCATAAAATCATTAATTTCAAGTAGATAATAAAACTACAAATTAAAACAAACATATCGATATTAATTCGATAAAACTTATTATTATTTTTGAATTTACAGCGGAAGATGAAGCAATACCATACTTTTACATACCAATCGGATTGCTTCTTATTGGGAATGTGATTCTTCTCGTTCTAACCTTCGTCAAATTAACTAAATATCAAAGGGACCTCGACTTAAGGCGTCTCGCGAGAAATCAGGAATCCGATCGACTTGATCGAAAGTATCTTCGGAGACTCATGAGAACCACATTAGTTTGCATGATTATCTTCGTTTTGATGGGTCTTAATTGGACGATGGAACTAATATTTTGGTTCGTCAACGGAGATTCATTCGATTGGTCCTCCTTCGATCTTGTAAACGCTCTCCAAGGTGTTCTTATCTTCGCTTTATTTGTTCTACGAAGGCCACCGAGAGACTTTGTGTGGCACAGAATACAACAACTTCGTGGTATTAATCAAGTACCAGAACTGGAAGCTGGAAGCATGGAACTGTATCTGCTTCCAACAATGAACGGTGATTCAGCGCCTAGATAAAAAATCATTCCGTGCACATAACTTACTTTTCGACCTTTCCTCGAATTCGTCGTGGATTATGAGATAACTATAAATCAATTGCCGAAACATGCTTGAAAGTTCCTTGATTTAACGTACAATTTTTCTATGAATTATTTATAAAGCGTCGAATTAATCAAACAAAAAAAGTTTGATAATTCTGACAAATTTATTTTATGTAAGACTTATCGAATTATTTATTATACGCGTAATATCAATATAACATATACATATGCATCTCATCAACGCGATATATGAGGTCAATATTTATTTTGCATATCATCAATTATGTATCGAGTGTGATTCTTGTATAATACGATTTGTTTTAAATAGTTTGATTACCACGTGTTGATTGCGAGGATAATTCTATACTAATGAAAGGTTTATGGTTTATGTACATGTATGTGTTTATATTTCATTTTTTTATATTTCATTTTTCCTTCTTCCATTTATTTCTGATTTCCTGTCACATTTTAATTATTTATGTTCCCTGTGAATATTTTTGTACTCTAAGAAAAAAAGACTTAAAAAATTCAATTTTCTAAATGTGAAATGAATTTTACGAATTTAATAATAGATCACTCGTAAAGTCGCATAATAATAGCATGCTTCGTAGAAACTTGTCTTGATTATGTAAAAATGCCTCTAACTCGTTTTACAATGGTATATGCAAATTGTGATATCTGTATATCTGTACATTGATTACGCAACAGAGAATAACCGAATAGGTTATATTATGATCTTAGATCTAATATACATACGTATATATATTCTTCTGAATCTTGTATAGTTAACATTAAAAGCATTTCTAATAATTTCTAAATGTATAATATTTGCAAGCGCATTCTACAACGTTAAGTTTCATTTATTATTTATCTATTTATTATTTACATAAAATTTCATGAATATACGGTATAATTAAATTATTTTAATAAAAATAAATTCATGTCTGAAACAATTCAATTAGTATTCATTGCCGTATTCTTCAAAGTATGTGTTAATAATAATTTTGATATGTTAGAACTAATAAGAATTATTTACTTACACTAGTAACAAATAAATTAAAAAATACAAGCGACGACGTTATACGTTTTGTATTTTGTAGTATTAACATTAGAAGTGGAATGTATTATTTATTGTAAAACTTTTAAATTATTTATGTGAAATTAAATTCATTCTCATAATAAACATTGTATCCATTTTTAAATATATACATAAGTTTGTTTCAACAAAAAACAATAAATGGTACTTCAAAAACTGCTTGGCATGAGTAAAAAATATTTTTTATTTGTATCCTTCCCGATACTACATTATACATTTATTTACTTTGTTTTTGTGTTTCTGTCGTGCTATACAAAAATAAAATAATATAGGTTTGTACAACCAAACCATCATTACACACATTTCGCCAATCGAATCAAAAGATTTTCTACTAAACTAATAAAAATTTGTAATTATCTAGAAGTGCTTGTTCGAATATAAAGTGTGCAAAAATAACCCTGACACACTCGCTATATGCTCTGAAGCGTAAGACGATTAAGCACTAATGCTTTTGGGTAATAACCCAACAGCAAAACCAGGTACCAAAAGTAACTTTTCAACATTAACCAGAAAATTGAGTGTTATATAAATTACATTATGTATTGTTTTGAGAGTATCATTTTCCACCTATGTATTCTCATTTATCGCTATTGTATTATCCAGCAAATATCAACATTTTATAGGACATTTATGTACGAAAACATTATTCCATAAAATAAAGACTAATTTTTATGAATTCATTATAAAAATATAGTTTTTTTATAAAATTATCTATCCTCAAATTGTTTAGAAAGAACTAATTTACAAAATACGTATTATTTACTGAATAATACAATACTTATTAATCTCTTTTTATTTTGTCTTTTTGTCCTGAATTCCCAGAAATCTCTTATACATGTCTAAGTTCATAAATACGACAATGCGTACAGGTGAAAATTCTAATGTGTCTAAACTCTTTGTGGTCCTTGTGGGTATAACAATTATTTGTTCGTTACTCAAACTCATATTGAGTTCAAAAGCTAAACTAGTATTATCTTTAAAATATAAATAAAATAAAATTTTTGTAGACAAAAATTTATATTGTATAATGATATTAGCTCTCTGTGACATAATTTTCTATCAATTGCAGCAACATTATATGTCAAAAATTTATGGGCAAAATATATTAACCTTTTGTCACGCTCTTTGAATGTTCGCTATAATAAAATCTATATATAATGTAAACTATCAGATATCTTATGAAATATTCAGTTTTCTAAGTGCATATTACATCTACAATGCTCATAAAATCAAATAACACATTGCAGAAAGATAATACCCTTTCAACCATTCAACTTTGTTTCTCTACAATTATTTTCATCTTCAATCATAAAATAAGTACAGCTCATCCTTATTTGGTGGAATTATCCTATAAAGTACTAATTTAAAGCATAAAAAATATTCAATATGTTTATCATTTTCATGATATATATGTTGCATAAGTGTATATGCAAAATAGTATTTTAGTCTTTATAAATAGTTATTCATTCTAACAAGAAAATAAAAAAAATACTGGACCCCAAAGAGTTACAGTCAAATAAAATAATTCTCAACCACTTAATAAAATTATCCAATATTGGTGTATATAAATTTGTTAACTAAGCACACACATAAGGTGCAGCATCTTATTCATTAAACATTAAGCGACTATCACTCTGCCTATTCTGACTATATTACACGAACCAATTTATCAAGCAGGTCTGTGATGTCCTGGAAACGGTGGACTAATGCCTAAAATTCCAACAAGATTCCCTCGTTGAGCAACATACACCAAACGATACATTCCTGGTGCTCGAAGGGCAGTATCGCTAAAGTAAATTCGCTCGGTGATCGAATGAGGTTCGAGAGGAACTGGAGACGATTTACCTACCATAAGTCTTTATTATTGATTTACCGAAATAACTATGATATATGTATGCAAAATGAAAATTAATATATTTAAAGAAATATAATAAAATGGTATCTCGCTCACCTCGACCTACATATTCATAAACGATATATTCGTCTAGACTGGAAAATTCATTGTGAAAAAGACCCACCCAATCGCCGCTAGCTGGTCTCGCGTCTCCTAATAATCTATATGATACTGAATTTTCTTCATCTATAAACCATGATGACACAGGTTGGAATTCTACACCATGGTCCTCTACATTTGGTCTAATCTATAAACATAATGCAAAATTTTATAATAAAATGACATTTTCTGCTATTTATTATTTATTTTCACCGATTTTTATATTGTACAAAAAATCTTACGACAATATCAAATTCTCCTGTGACAGGCTTATGGTCTGATTGTATATAATTGGAATGACTTTTATAATTACGCTGAATAGCATTCAATTTAACATCGTCATAAATATCTGCATTTACTCTGTACAAAATTCTATCAGTCCATGATGGTCGACGCCTAAATAGAAAATTCTTAGTTAAAAGAAGATACAATTAGAAAATGCGAGTATCATAGTCTTATCTTACTTGAGATCAAATTCTTGAGATGCAAATTCATATTTATAAGTAGGAGGAAATGTAATAGGATTCTCATTCAATTCAGAAAAAGCTTCACCCTTCTCCATTACCATCTTTAATTGATCTCTGGTTAATAAGGATTTTAATTCATTTTTCCTAACTAGTATGTCTATTTCTGTGGCAGTTAAATCCTCTCCATGTAATCGAAAATTTAAGTCACCAATCCAAAACACATAACTGTGCAGAAAAGTAATATGGATAATTTATTTTATATTTATGGATTAAATTGAATTAATTTAAAGAAAATTACTGACTCATGAAATAATATTTTTGAAGTATCTGGACTACTAAAGCTATGACTTGTGAGTATTGTATTATAATCCATAATTCTGTCTGTTAATAAATGATCATGTGGTGTCAAGTGTGTATTTACTATACACATGTTAATTCCATACATATTTAATCTTATACTCACTGCACCTTTATTTCCCTTTAAATAATATATTTCTTTACTAAAAAAAAATTAAGGAATGAGTTTATATAATTATAATTTTTTCTTACCCACATGCCTCCACATCCTGTCCTTGTATATTGAGCCTCTATTAATCTTAAATGTGTAATATGTTTTCTTAAGCAAAAGATATTTAAAACAAGACCTTGTAAACGTTGTGTACGTATTTTTACGTAATCATATTTCTTTAATATATCTCTGCAAGAATTGTATACAATAAAATTCTTAAATATCATTTTTAACATAACGATCATTAGCTTTCAGAAATGTAACTGTTAATTTATATATACAATTAAATTTGTTACTGTAATATTTCCCACATTTATATATATACCTAAAAGATTTAGTCCATGGATCATCGAAGAATATGTCCATCACCATATTTTGTGGCTGAGCTTTAACTTCTTGTAATCTAACGTAATTTATGAATTTAATTATTTTATGGATGACATAAATAAATTTGTATAAACTAAACATACCCAACAATGTATAAATCTGGTAATGTTTTCGACTCGTTAATTTGATTCACATCAAGAAGTTCATGCAAATCCTCCTCTGGGTATTTAGTTGCCACATTCCATGTGACAAAATAAATTCTAAAATACATAGGAAATAATTTTTCATTACTAAAATTATTTACTATTATAGAACATAGATAAATATATTGATCAAAATATAAAACAAAAACATATTTTTAACTAGATATTAAATTTTTAATTCATAATTTAAATTTGAAGGGTAAGAGGCTAAGGTCACAATCCAATACAGACTTGAAGGAAAGAACATTGATTAAAAAAGAACATATACAAAAAAAAAGATACATATTATACAATTTTCACTCACCTAAGATATTTTATTGTATCAGCCATTTTTAGGACAATACGATGTACATATATTGTAAAACAATCATACAAAATTTTACTCTAGCTTTGTTAGCATCTGGAATCAGGTTATATTACAGTGACTGTGCACTGTTTTCCAACATACTTTTTAGGTTAAAAAGTAATATATGAAATGTCAACGGTTGGTTAATTAATATTTTTGTTCTAGATTTTTATTCAAATATTGTTAACGAGTACTTAAAAGGAGATTTCACAGATGTCACATTACTTTTCGATTATAATACACGAAAACAATTTTATAAAGAACCATACCACTGACAGCTGTGATGCACGGACGAGCGTGCTGTGAAGAAAGCAATCTCCCCTCTACTACGACTAACCATGTGACGTCAAGAAAGCAACCTGTCGTTTACTGTCACCATCACTGTGGTAAAGTGCATTGTAACGCAATTACGCGTAGTAAATGCAAAATACGTAGTATACTACAACTCCACTTATCGGAATTCTTTCATTAAGTAAAATTCTGAAACAACTCGCATATACAATGCTTTTAAATGAACTTCATTAATTTTCTTTGTAGTTAATAAGAACATAAATAAATAAAATAATACAAATAGATAAAGAATTGACTAGCTAAAAATCCGAGCATTTCGAAATTACAGGTCTCGGAAATTCATTTACAAAATAAGATCTGATGCATTTCTGCAAGCAGAGAAACGATGAGCAAATGTGTGATTAAATTTGTTTTTTCCACCAAAAATCTAACTATTTGGATAAAAAATCATAGGTAATTATAAAAACCAGTCAACTACTATTATATGAACGTTCCACTTATGAGTTCTATTCTTTGACAAGTTCTGATAAATAGAGTTCTACTGTAGTACGTAATACGTAATCAATAATAACCATGTGTAAACAGTAGTGTAGTATATTTGAGTAACGCCACAGCCTTCTTGAAAGATACGCGAATATTATAAAAATGACTATATATCTGTCTAGATATCGTTCTCAATGTTTAGACATTTATAATCTCTTCGTTTTACCACTTAGGTAGAAGATGTAAATATTATGTTATAAAACATAACTATATATCTGGAATTCTTTAAATAATTTTTCAAGCTTTTAGATATGTTCTATATATCTTATATATAGAATTCTTATATATATTCTAATATTCTTAATATATATTCTATATATTAGATATGTTCTATGTATATGTTAGATATACTGTGCGTTATAATCTAAAACTAACTGCGCCTCAATAAGAAAAAACTGCAAGGGTGATAATCGCGAGGAAATGAGTCATTGATAAGAAAGAAACAAAGAATTGTTTTCAATGCAATGTACGATTGAATTTTAATATAGAAAAGGGCAGCAGTTTCATCAATGCGTTATTCGCATGATCTTCCTTGTGGGTATTACTGAAATCTCGATAATCAAGGTATAACGTTGAAAAGAAAAAAGAAGACATATAAAAAATGGATCGTACCTTTATTATAATTTCTTGCGAAATTCGCCTCCAGTTGCTATATTTTGATTTGTTATCGAAATAATCGTGCGTAGCTTGCAGAATGAGAGGAGTTAATTAAAAAATCTCCAACAAAGCTTACACGTTTCATTATTTACAATAACAAAACAAGCGAACAGAAAACGAAGTGCGCCTCGTGGTTATCTAATCTAAGAATGTAGAAAAGCGGTCCTTTTATCGGACATTTATTTGAATGTGTGTCTGGAAAATTATCAATACATCATCCCGGGATGAGCTGCTCGTTGAAAGAATACGTTCGGATTTGCTGATAGAGTCGTGTACAAATTTCCTGCGTCTTCCGGCCTCAAATACATGCCTGGTGGTAAGACGAACGTCTCCATCGGTGCATGAACATCTGTAAAATATATTTATTTCTCAATGAATTCGTGTAACGATCATTCATAATCGTGGAAATAGTCAGTGAAGGCTTGTATTACATTATCAAAGTAATTTTAAGATTTACCCACAAATTCTATTTTTTCATAGGAATAGAATTTACGTATTTTTAAAATATGACTAAGAAAAATTTGATAGCTGGGTGGCAATTTGTTATCCGTTTTTACGTCCTGCCAAAACACGTTACTAATTTCCGGTAACAATGAAAACGTCGCGTGCTCGCTTATCCTTCCGGTCGTGTTAAGCAGTAGAGCGTAATTTTCACGATAAATGTATTTATATTTGGTGTTACATTTCTATATTTTATTCGTACTCGTATTATTTTATCTTCGTTTTAACATGGTTTAGGTTCTGCAAATATTTATGACAGGAGAAGGCTTCAGGAGATTACGTGCGAAATGCTGACACAAAATCTCCATTAAACAGAGACACAATTGTTTCGTACACGTAACCGCATTTTGAAGTGGGTCACACCTGTCACGTTGCTCACAAACTTGTGATTATTCGAAAGTTTCTTGTTACGGGAGAGTAATTTTATTATTTTTGAAATTGCGTTGTCACGAAGGACCAATGAAAACAGAAAAAGTCGGCCAGTAACTTTTATTAAGATGTCTATTTTTGGAATCGTGGAAAAAGTTCTTAGAAATTTTAAACCGAAGTAGTACAAATACTTGTAACTTTTATTAGGCAAATAAGTGGATATTAAGACTTATTATTATGGCAATAAAGAGATTAGAAAGTGGCCGTAATACGTAGCAATAAGATTTATACGTTTAAAGAAGACTTTTGACATAGGAATTTAATTATCTCCTTTGATCAGCTATTGGATAATACTTTTCCTTGCTCCTTCAAATTAAAAGAGAGATACAAAAGGACAAGCAGATATCGTTGTTTCGTAAGAAACTGAAGAATACTTCTAGAGAAATCTCGATCAAACTTTTTACGCAACGGCAATTGATTTATAAACTTAATGGAAAGGTTGAAAAACGATGTAGCTGAATATTATGATAACTAGAACCGGTGTCATAAACGAGCGGATGGTTTATGCCTGGCAGGCTAGTGACCTCTGCCTCGCAATATGTAGTATAATCCACGCCCTACTCGTAATAATGGATATTACGATAAAGAGATATATTACGAAGCTAACACATTTACCTGAAACATTTCCTTCTTAAAAAGAGATATTATTCGACAATTTAAATTTTCTTTTTCCAAAAAGTAGCCACGTACAGCATATTTTATCGATGGCAACCGCGGCTATAGAATTGTTTCTCTCTTCTCGTATCCTAAGGTAATAGATTGTTACCTTCATATTATATTATCTGCGTAAAAACAATATTTAATTATCTATATGAAAGCTAACTTTGTTTCCTTACTGATGGATCAATCGCATGGGATAAATTGGATCAAAGCGTTAGGAATCAGTTTTCTAAATAAAACTCTTATTTACCCCCTTTATCTTTCGTATCAGGTATCGCTATAAGAAAAAATGAGCATTCCTCTATTCGAAAATTTTCTCATCCAGATGATTTAATTTGCAAAATTTGGACACCGAAAGCCGAATTGTAATTTAGAGCGGTATCTATGACAATGTACGTTCGATGATACATGCTCCGATAATGTTATATTTAGAGGAAAATCTTGACTAGCTGTTACCTACGAAAGTGGAGAATTTGTTTTCTCCTTTGTCGAAAAAAGTTCAATCAGCCACCACCAACAACAGGTCACCGATTAACTAGCGTCGTCTGATCTAACGGGATTTGTTTCCCCTTCCACATTAATTCTCGGAGAAGCGCTTGACCTCCGCCTCGAAACTTTCTCCCTCTCCACCTTTCCAGTAAGAGGTTTTTCCTCCCTTTCGTTCGTTCGTTCCTCGAGGTGAAGGTCGCCAGAGGCGACGCCGTAACGGAGGAAAAGTTTGGACGGGGAATTTACCGAGAGAATCAACCGAGGTATTTCCGGGACTACTGTAATACCTGTGGTATTTTTCTTCCTCGATTACGATCGGCTAGCAAAATTATCAATTTGTGCTTGGTATGCTCGATTTGAATAAAATATGTATCCATTGGCTTAGCGTTAGCTCGATTAAACATTAGGCATATTAAATTATTGATAATATAATATCGAAAGATCTTTAGGTTTCGATATCTAAAACACTGTACAGAAGAATTTTTAATCGTTCTATCGGTAGGAAAATTTTTAGATTTCGACAAAATTCCATTTTCTTTCCCTTGAAGATCTATAATAAATTATATATTTCATGTATCACAAGAGAGGCATTGGCGAGTAATAGCGCGAATATTCTGTGTATTACCAACAATGTATATATCTTATTGTATAAATTTTCAAACTATTACTTTAATTACGTGTTTCCTAAGCTGTATTTTCTAATACAACTAACGCTCTGCAACTAAAATGATATATAGCTTAAGTTGTTAGAAACATAAATGCTGATACTTTGCAATTAGTTAATTTCTAGTGGGACTTACCGTCGGAGTATATGGGGCTTCCACCATGCCTGCAGGCAGTGCATCCAGGTATAGCGGATGAAACTAATGCCACGCGATCTGCAATCAAAGGCATCAATAATATATGCACTATTACATTATACCAATGGTAAAAACACTAACAATTAGTACTAATTGATTTTCATTAAATTCGAGTTGATATAATTTTAACGTACATTCCTGTCGTAAACCGTATAAGATTTAACACTGTTTACACGCAAGAAAAATTTTAATTCTTAAATTTTACTTTTTAATAGCTCGTCGTAACACGTACGCACGTACAATAGCTTCGCTGTATTAATTAAACTTTAA
This sequence comes from Bombus terrestris, assembly GCF_910591885.1. Lineage (NCBI taxonomy): Eukaryota > Metazoa > Arthropoda > Insecta > Hymenoptera > Apidae > Bombus > Bombus terrestris. Next base: position 6,273,382 of record NC_063271.1, on the reverse strand, counting down.
TTAATCATTTTCTTTCTTCGTATATAGTTTTACGATCCGTTGAAATGGATAAAACATGACGAACACGCTGATACTGTGCGAAGTGATCGAAACGGAACGACGTTTAAGCGAGCTACAAGAAACGGTGGATGCGTGCATGAAAACGCAGGTGAAATTTGCTCGTTTGATAAAAGAAACATAGTGAAATCAGCACGACGCTCAATTTCAACATTTGGAAAGTATCATTCGTAAAGTAAACAAAAAAAAAAAGGCGAAGTAATACGAAATTTCTTGCTATAATAAGACTTTACGATATGGATTTTGGCTAAATACTCGTGATTTTTGTTTTTCTTAATTAACGACGTTATTAACAGATTCTGTACGCCGAGGAGGCGTTAATAAATAGCTTAGCGGTAACGCTTTAATTGGTGAAAATGTCTTCAATTACATACACGTAACAAGCCAAAGAGTACACAACTATGAACGTACCGCCGCTGTGATAATGCATCTTTCTCTTTAAAGAAGCTTCAGCTGGCTTGAAGTGGAAGAAGGAAGGCGAGTAACGGCTGCCAGGAAGCGAGCTCAAAGCATCGTCTCGATCACGAATCACCGTTGCGGAAGCTTCTCGACCGAGGGCAGCTAACTGCCGACCCTTCGGCAGGAACATCGTCAGGAACACGAGAAGGGAAGTAGTCAATAAACCATAAGCTAGCCAGGCTTCTCTGTCACTCTCCGTCGAGGCAGCCACTGAACCGATCGCACTCGATATCCAAATCGGAAGCGATAAACCAACAGCCAAGCCAATAAATGCTGCTTCCCGGTTGTTGTCTCGAACGCCGCGTGCTCGAACTGCTAAACAAGCTACTGCAACCAACAGCGCGCCCGGATATCTGAAAACCGATCGTCCGATCTTCAATGCGTTACCTTCAAAATTTCATTCGGAATTTACGTTTCTGTAGGTTTGGAAAAATTATCTTTCTTTCGCTTTTATACCGATAGCGTGTTAGAGCCGGATAAGTTTCCTTCGTATTATAGGAAGATTAGAATCGTACAAGCCTGGAAATATTTCCTAACAACTTTCCATTGCAACGGTGTAATTTGAATTCATAGCCTGATAGCAAGTGTCATTTTTATAACCGTGAAATATTGTCGATGGAAGAGGTTTACATTTCAAAAGTTTACCCGAGGGAAGCCACTATCTGTCCAAGAGGAGTTTTGCAACAGGACATTGGAGAGTTTTGTCCTGTATTTTGTACCTGAACCACCGTAGGTGGTTCGCCGTAAAACCATTGTCCAATGATAGCTACCTGCACGAGCACGGCGAATCCCAATACTAGTGCCTGTAACACAGAGGACGAACATACACCATATATTAACGTTCGCGTATGTGGCACATGTATATAAGCTGTATTTCAATAGAGTCTTGAAAAATGTATTGAATGGGCATCGGGCTTTGACCGATTAACGATGAATCGCTGTAATTATTACGATGGTATTCTCAATTAACATTCTTAACGCTTGTCAGTCACATTATAATTTATTGATGAACGAGCAGTTCCCCGCCATGTTCAAGGTTCTATTAAACGATCGCGATTATAAACGAAGAATTATTATAGGAGGAAAAGAGACGCGCTTGATTTTTCTAACAGATTATTTTATAAATTGCTTTCTAGTTTTTAACGTCGCTTCCTTCGATGCATATAATCACACCTATCGATAAAAAGCAACAGAAGAAAATCCGTTGAATCCGTTAGGCGAGGCAGAAAATGTCGGAGATATTAATATTATTCAACGAACGGCCAGGCATGCTTAACGACCACAACAGCTACATTTACTGCTATTAGTAGCGGGCGTTACTACTGCGTTACTTTTCATTCAGATCCCGTCCCGCACGTACAAATAGTCGATCGAGATCGACATCCGGATCTCCGACACGGCGAAATAAGAAAAATCCCGTGCATCCTTCGTGAGAGTTGTTCCACGAGTTTCTGCGAGCCGTTTTCTAAAGCTGTATTCACACTGGCTAGGACAAGAACTTTCGATTGTGTTTCAATCGCCTTACGGTCAGGCATTGGATAAATGGCATAGAAAGTAACACTATGCAAAATTAAAAAAACGCGTCTACCTTTCGTTGGAAACGACGTATAAATTTAGACAAATTACGAACCGCAGTAGAAATAATAGATTCTACGCTCCGTTTTTTAATAGTATGCACGATGAACTGTTGGCTAATTTTACAAAAATAAGATTTCTCCCTACGCTTTAAAAATGACGTATTACTCAATCGTAAGTAAATTGTAAAATAGAAAATTATTAAACAGCGAGCGAAAAGAGGGAGACGTCTTTTGTTTGAAAAAATGTTAAGTTTACTTTCCTATCGATGAATTTTGAATTCATCTTACCTACGCAATGGAAAACTTACGTTGTTCCTACATTGCAATGTATTTTGCAATGTAATGCATTAGGATACTGAAACGTTATCAAACTTACTTGATAAGGTGCTGGTAGATAAACTCCGCTATTTAATGAGAGCAGGAACACGCATTTAACCAGCAAGGCTGCAAATACAAGAGCAGCAGGTAAGCCGACTAATCTAAATGCAGCGCAGGACAGAGGGTTTTGACTGAGGGAGGCTGCTGCTGAGAGTCCTGCCAGGAGGAAAAGGCCTAAAAGTAGAGCTTGTCCCAGAAATAAATGTCGTCTGTTTGGCGCGGTTACCCTTGCCTGGAAAATTTCATCAAATGTTACGTTGTTTGTATGTATTTTTATGGTGAAGATAATATTTACACCGACTATTTTTGTGCTATTGACGAAACGTATTCTAAGAGCATAATTTACATTATATACGATTTTGTAGGACAGAAATTCTGGGAGAATAATGTAAGTAAGCCGTAAACGGCGGCGTCTCACGCGAGAAAATCAGCATGCTCTAATTTTTCTTCCTTAACGAAGGAAACCTCGATATGGCAAACAGAAAGTATCTCAATGTATGTTTCTAAGGTAAAATCTCCCTGTTTATCTGCGTTTGCCCTATTAATGTTCGACAAGCTAGAAAGATACGATAAGGATTGTTGCATGTCAGACTTTTCGCAAAGTGAATCTTTACATGCCGCGATATAATCATACATAGGTAAATTATAATTACGCGGGTTAATTTCACCAATTAGACTAACTAATAAAGCAGCCGTACGTATCTGTTAAAGTAAACATGTAACCCTTGACGATGCATGCAACTACATGCATATGTTTGATAAAATGAATTAAATTAATTGTTGCTTTAATTTACACTAATATTTAATTTCTCATTTGTGAGAACATTAAATAAAAGAGAAAGGACGAGCAGTAATTGGTTCTGAAAATATTTGGTCGGGAATACCCCTCCTGTCTTGCAATTTAAATTTGAGAGAATGACGATCAACGTTAAAATCCTTGGCAGTATAATGACGCTATTAAAGATAGTATAGACATCAAAGCTATCAAAGGCTTTCCTGGTGGCTCCTGTTCAATGGAGTGTATCGATACGAGCAGACGACACGACTAGGAGAAATAGGCAGTCGACATGCAAACTAGGCCTAGGTCTCGGCGAAATTACGAGCGTGCTGGTTATTGGAGCTTGTCGAAGTATGAACGAAAACAATTACCATAAATTCTTGTATACATTTCCACGTACTATCGAGAGGAAAAGAGATAAAGGTTTCTTTCTAAGCTCTATTAATCCGGTGCTTCCTCAAATTTCAATTATAGATGCTTATACGACCGCGAAAATGCGTTTCACGCTATCGCACGCGATCGGTTCAATTGGTAACAAGCTCTTCCCGCTTTTTTTAGCGCTTGTAAAACAAAACGTCTTTGCGCTCTATTTCCGGTAGTGAAACCGTCGAATTATAAATTGTATGTCACCACGATGCTTGCATTTTAAAATAATACCCTTCACAATTTATATTTATAATCTTTACAAATACCTTTGGGGATTTTTTAAATGAAAACCATTGAGAAGCGTAAAGCGATTGCGTGATATACAAATAATCTACAATGGACGAGAGAAAAATTAGGATCGACCGTGCATAGATTTAACGGAATTTTTATAAACGATGTTTTTCGATAAATAAATTGTACATTCCTCTATTTTCACCAGCCAACTATCGTTTTTCTGATGTTCAGTTGAATTTGCGATCGACCGAGATCGGTTTGAAAAAGGTTGGTTGTAAAGGTAAACGAACCGACCTTGAGCAGTACGAAAACCTCGAAGCCAGCCATGAGGAGCATCGTGGCTGCGCTGAGGGCCGCCAGAGGAAGAGCCCAGGGTCGTTGTCTGAGCAAGGACCTCGAGTACGGCCGAGTATCGACCTCGATCTCCTGGTTCTTCTTTCCAGGAGGCATTTTGAACACCGAAACCGTCCTGTTCGGTGCTGGAACGCTGATGACACTCGCTACACTGGCCAGACCGTTCTTGTCCATCGCTACGTCGCTAGGTACCAGGAAGAATTCAGTCGACAACTCGTAGTCCTTCGAGGCTTGAGCTCGTATCGCCGTAGTTCCGGTTGGACCAAGCCAGCTCGCTGTGGCCCACGACAAGATAATCGGGCTCAGTCTCATCGCGTCATCCGTACTTCCGTGGTTATCTCTGTATGGCTCTGTATGGCTCCAAGTTTCTGTAGCGTCACCGGGACATGCACCGTTTCCTGCGTAAGCGCATCCTTATGCGCCCGCCTCCCTTTCCTCCGAAGAATGGCACACCTGTAATTACGATTCGCCTCGGTAATTAAGCCTTGTCGGTTCATTTGATTAGATTTAGTGCCCGGGTAAAAGTGAGCACCGGTTTTAATCAGGAACTGCTTGGAAATCGCACTAACGCGCGTCGCTAATAATCAAACCAACAAATGGAAAATTGCTTTTCTCTCGAAGAAAATATAGACCGTACGTTGTATACTCGTTCTTCCGTCGTACTTCGTCCTACGATTTTTACATTTCCTTCTTGGAAGTTGTATAAATTAAAGATTTACGTTGTGACGTAAATGAGATGTTTCTAATTTATCTCGCTTTTACCACCACGAGCTCTTCGATCATCTCGCTACAAGTATAACATAACAATCGCGATAACAATATTCAAAAACTGATACTTGTACTATAACTAAATACACGTGGAGAAAGAATTCATTATTTTCCCAATTACTATAACAATAGGCTATAACTATTTTTAAAGCAAACGTTTACCGCAGAAAAATTCTTTACAAACAATTTTGAAAATAACCGGTGCTAATAGAAGCAAATAAAACCGCAGCCTATTCTGTATGAGAGCCAGGCATGACCAGTCCGCAGGCATTCACGGAGTCTAACACCATTAATTATTATGAACAGGGTCAGCGGTAAGTAGAGTGAAGCATAGACTGAGTAAAACCAGAGTAAAACCTGTAAAAACAGGTATCACGGTGCACATTACTGTAATCGATTTAACATTGAATTATACGAATATTAACTATGACTTTGTATTTAATCATGATAATAAATGAACCTTTCAAGTGTCGATCATTGTCTGTCTTCGATATCTCGACGATACTGCTTGCCACACATTTCTTCCTCGTATCAACTTCTTTTAACGATAATGTTATGTTTTCTTTCTTTTTTACTTTAATTATAAACACTATCAAAATTATAACAAAACACAATTGCGAAGTAGATTCGAAAGTCTTTTTGTATCCTTAGAGAATGTTTTTCGTATCGAATAATTCGATGCAACGAAGGTCAACGAACACTATGCAAGTTGTTCCAAGATCTTCGATACTAAATGATATTTTCTGTCAGAGCATGGACCAGTTCTCTGATAGGACAAGTCAGTGGAGTGGCCACGAAGCGCGCGTTGTGGGAGCCGAACTCCGACTAAGTCAACAAGCATTCTCGAGGGAGAAACTGGAAGCAGACTGGAGTTCCGTTCTGGAGGTGAAGCCTATCCGTTACGGAGGAGCCAGGGAGATGGTGATGACGATGCTGAGGTAGTAGTGGCATACAGCAGGAGCGGATCCACGCAAACCTTTCCAATAGAGTTTTCTTTTTCTATCGAATAGTTTAAATAATGGAATATCAATATTTTGCTAAAAATAATGCAAGCTATTACGCCAAAATTGAGTACTGAATTACGAACGAGCGATACTTCTTACTTACAATTACTTGATGAAACATTTTAGGTGAGAATCGTAGTTGGATACTTGTTCATCTTCGATATTTTATAAATCTTCATTACGTAGGTGCTATTTTTGGCATAAAAAAATATAAGTTCATCGAATTGTTGGACTGATGAATAAAAATTTATAATTCGATATAATTATACATATATATATATATATATATAAATGTGCAAAATAGAAACTTCGATAATCTTTTTAACAATTCATTTTTATCAAAGAAAATTTTATTTCGTATGATGTGCGTGTTATTTCATATAAATTACACGTTTAATGAAATATAGTATAATTATAGTGAATACAGTATAAATAGGTATACGATATTTAGAGGTCTAATAAAGTAACATTATCTCATATATATATAGAATAGTTGCAGTAAGAAATAAGAAATTCGGAAGATCATCTCGACGAATGAATTGACTTGCCTCTCATGAATTGTAATTGGCTGGCTTTATTATCGTGAACAGGTCTATTTTATCGAGACGGATTCGATCTGATCCGCCCCTGACAAGATGAGAGAAGAAGCCGTGTGGAATAAAAGAGAAATAGAGAGAAGGATCGGAATGAAAGAAAGAAAAAGAAAGAAGCTGGTCCTCCGACGTCGAGGACCGGACCCAGCGACACATTTACATATCGTACGTGTAATAACCTCGAAAAAGATTTAACAATGGTCCCGGGACGGTTCTTCTCGGTTGCAAAGAAGAGGAAAGAGGCGAGTGCGCGGCTCGGTGGACGAGGAAAGATCGAAGAAATGTTTAACGAGTTTCTGTGCATTCTTAAACTACGAAAAATGGCAAATACTCTCACGGACAGATCCACGGTCTTCTTTTTCATTACGGAATTCGCTGTAAAAAGAATTATAGTAATTTTATTTTCAAGCCAGTCATCTTGGTATATAATAAATATAATATAATGTAACAAGTATATAATAAAATAGTAAATGATATATAACGACAATTTAAAAGGAAAGATCTTCGTTAAAAGAAGAGCAAGTAGTTATATACGATCGGATAAAACTCTTACTCGACGCTAGTAGTGAAAATTATTTACCTTGGCCTAGAAATTGCTTATAAAATTATTCGTAGCTGATGAAAGTGATAACAGAGATTTTGTTTCTGGATCTAAGCGGCGCGTCCTGTTTGAGCTCGAACTAGATAATATGTAAGTAATATGTAGGCGGCCGGGCGTCACAGATCAATGATTGTTTGTGCACATACCTTCAGTAGCCATACACGATCAATCCCTTGCAACCAAGGTTCGATGAACTCTACCTCGAAAACCGGCCAAACCGTTTGCACGTTTGGTTCGGGTGGCTCAACTTGGTTGATAGTAAGTTCGAACACGTCTTACGTTTCTTACGTTTCCTGAAAACAATGATTCCAAACACAGAGCTCGCCAGATAAAAATCTTGAAATTCGAATGCATCAGTGCCTAGAATTTCCATCATTTCCGCTACTAACGTATACTCGACGGACACCACATTTTAATGGCGTTTAATTCGATGCAGTTTATTTTAGCGATCCAAGTCATCGCCTATATGTTTAAAAGTAGAAGTCAACTTTTAGTACTGCAATTATGGATACACTTATCCAAAGCATCCATTAGTCCGTGGGAAACTATAACTAAAAATAAAAGAATATAACTCGTACTCGTCCCTGTTCTATAATTTTATGCGAGATGTGGAGGACATATCTATCGTAGTTTAATGATTTCAACATTGTTTTAAATTTCAATTAATTCTTTTTTTAGTACGGTTAAAGATTTTCGATACATATGCCCGCTCTTTTTTTATATGTTCCGCAATAATGCTACCGACAAACCGGCTTCAACCGGAAACATAAATATTAAACTTACCAAATTTGACACAAAGCTTTGCAGCGTACCTGGCAAGACTTGGAAGCCAGTTTTTCTACGTTTATTCGAGGTTTGAACATGCTTTACGTCCTTCTCGTTATTCCAAGCAAACATCAGTCGACGAAGACATGTTGGATTTACGATATATCCTTAGGTACGATACAATCTGTACCATTCTGATGAAATTATACATATTAAGCTATACAAAGTACATCGGCAACGATGTTCCTTGAAAATATAATCATATATGAAAAAAATTATATTTGTTTCATAATGTACAAAAATCATAGAACATAGATAATATCTCCGCATGAATTACGTTCAATTTCTCGCTAAGTAAGAATTCATTAGAACAAAAAGAATTCGCCGATTTCTTCAACTAAATTCCTTTCTCGATAATAACTGCCGTACTGCCAGACCCGGCTGTTAGAAATGAGATTTACATCCTTATAGGTTGCAGTTTAAGAACAGCTTTACTAAGAGAAACGTCTTAACCATTGAGACAAGGGAAAAATTGATAGAACAATAGACGCTGTCAAAGACAACGAACAACGAAAATCTTTCTTCGAGGCTAGTGTATACAAATGCGTACGATGTACAATGTCTCGCAATGGCCACACCCGGTCACTTTCTCCGCCAAAGCCAAAGTCATTCTTGTACCGTAAGTTACTATGCTTAATGACGCAAGCTACCCACGCTCGATCTAATGCGAAGCACGGTGATCCGCTTTCCTCCTGGTACGTCGGCCAACCATGGAATGTAATTTACAAGCTCCGACGGATAAGAAAAAAGGATAATTAAGACGCGACTCTTTAACTGCAAAAAGCGGAAGATCGAGTCGTATGACGGCCCTGACCGAATTTCTTTGCACTTGAACGTCATTCCCCGAAGGGATCGAAGCTTTTAAAAGTTCCTCGATCGCAAGATAAATCGACTATCGCAACTAAATTGTTGCGTTACGATTATCGTCTGTAATCTATTATATCGTAACTAACTTAATAAATCACTTCGTCGCAATTTAATTGTATTTATAATCGTACAGTAAATTTGATCATTCTGTTCGCTAATTAATCCGATTGATATCGCAGTTGCAACCCAATTATTCATATGAATTATAACGTTTCGTTTCTAGTAATATTTTTTTCGAAATCGTGCAACTTATAAACGCAACCCAACGAAAAATGTTTGGTGTTACGAATTCATAAATACTCGATAAATCAAAGTACGTATTACTAAATCGTTCGAAAGTTGCTGCACGAAGGATTACCTTTATGCGAAAGAAGCTGTCGAGCGTGGTGAACGCGAAATTCCTTCCTCCACCCGAGGAACCCTAAATGATGCGGAGCACCGAACTCTCGGTATTGCAGTAAGAGAAGAGAGAAGTCGCTTGCAACCGGTTTCAACAAACTAAAGCTAAATAAAGTCATGTAGCGGCGCGAACGAAGGAAATCGTTCTGCCGATAATTGCGCCCTCGAAAAACTTTTCGAGCTTGTTCACAAAATGATGACTATTCGCCGCGTAATATTTTGAAAGGGCAGTCGTCCTTATCGGCTATCTGTCTACGTAATTATCTCACGGTTATCTTTTACGTATATAAATCTGTGCCTATTAATTACAACGTATCGCGCGAGTATACTAAAAAATATTTCGTACAAGTACAAAGAGTTAGAAACTATATACATTGGTCTTTTGAAATATTGAAAACATTTTATATTACGATATAAAATATAAAATTTGTTTTAATTTTCAACGCTGAACGTCAGTCGTCAATGATACATAAATATTTAGTTGGATAATAATATGATAAATGACAGATTCGACTACAATACGAAATGGGCGTTCTTCGTATTCCAGAATTAATTATCAAGGAACAAGTTCTTAGGATAATTAATAACAATTCCCTGAAGCGATACCAGTGATCGATCAAGAAGCAAACATTCTTTCGCGACTCACCCCCTTGTCTATTCTTCGCCTCGTCGGGTTTGATACGTTGATAAGTCGACCCTTCCACGGCGATTCATTTGAATATAAATCCGGCTGTCTACACACGTTGAAAGTCTCACGAACGAAGAACGAAGAGAAGGATGGCGAACCGAGAGGACAGGAACAAGTCGAACGAAGAAAGGAAGAAGAAAGAGACGAAATGAAGAATTCTTTTTTCGTTGCACGCTGTAACCGCAAACCGCGGTGGTCGGCCATGCAAGATATTTTTTATTCACCTTATTTTGGGTTCCTCTGCGCGTATAATATTTTTTATCTCGTTTTGATACACACGCGCATACACACGAGTGGAGTTTACAAGCATATTTGCAGTATCTTTGGAACTTATTCCTTCGGAGGATCGTTGAAATTAATGTGAAATATATGAAATTGTCGTAACGTACACGCATCTGCAAAGTACAAAAAATTATATTTATTTTAGTTATTATCATTAGAAAATCTAATTAACAATTAAAGTGACGATTTTGTAAATCTCATAATGAAACTCAAAGTTGGTATGTACGTACGCATTTATTTATACATATTCTCTCTTATACACGATGTCGAAGAAAACGAAAAACATAAACTTGTAACTCAAGGATACAACGTTGTTTCGTAAGTTCAATGACCCAATGGCATGGAAGAATAAAAATGCGAGTGTATAAATTTTTTTTGTTTCTGCCTACCGTTAGTCATTTACATATATAGTCGGTGTAGTCTTACTGTAATGTAATAGATTCGGAAATAAGTTTATAATTTGTATATAAATTAATTTTTATAAACATAATTTTAAAGCAATAAATCAATATGGCGAAAGAAACGAATTCATAAAAAAAAAAAAAATAACCTAAAAAAGATACAAAAATATATTATGCGAATACTTTTTAAAACTCGAAATAAATGTAGATATTCTATTAAAAGTAACGACAATTACACAATTATTTATTACAAAACCAGTTACATAAAATGCAAATGACATATACTGGAAGATAGCACAAACGTTTCAAAGATAAATGAGTTAACGAGCATAAAAGCAATACGTTTAAAGAAGCTACGGTCCGATAAAGAATTTCTCTTGACTCCGAATTTCAAAAAACGCCTGTATATTCACGGTACACGATAAAAGGGTAAAAAGGCTTTTAAAAAGGGCGACTATTATTTTATTCTGCGCGTGAGTGCATTGTTAAAGGAGACTTTTATTACCTCTGCCAAGGACGAAAGCTCACCACGTAATCTCAGGGAAAGCCTATATGGAGTCGCCAACATTTACATCTTTACATACATATTACACGAAGGGTACGTGCACATAAGACCGCAATGCGCGTGTCTACGTGCGCTTACGATGGAGTAACGATATTTATTATATGTCGGCTATGAATTATGGGCCGTTAACTTTGCCTTCGTGACGCGGCCCTTCGCTTCGCGACCAACCAGCCTACGAATCCGCCACTCTGACTGCACAAAAATACACATGCGCATGCCTCGTGTATTCCTTCCAAGCGAAAAGTTTGCCTTTAACCAAGCGGTTCATTTGCACGAATTAATTGAATTCCTTTGAATGAAGTAGATCGGTAAACGGATCTATAATACATACATGATCCGACTAAGGTCGAAACATAAAAATTTTGAATGTTAGAAATGTTTGCAATTCGCGATATGTAAAAGCGTATGCGACAATTGAAATACCGTCGACATAGGTTTTTTAATATAACGTTCGTGGGAAAGGCGAGGCACACATGGCGCTTAAAACAGCTTTAACGGTAAATTTACGAGCTTAGTAAAAAATGTGATATTAAATGCTTATTAACATGATAATATGGAAACGGTATGTTCATCCAGCTTCTTTGCCAGGCACTGATTTTCAATTTGGTTTTTTAAGAATTGCTTCCTCTACGACTAGATCAGTGAATATAACCTAATGCGATTAGATTACTTTGGAAACATCGTATCTAGTTTTGATTTCTTTTGATTAAATGATTTTATCTTTCATAAATTATCATGTCTAACTGTATTGCAGAAACATTACAGAAGAAATCTCAGATAAAATCATACATCCATATAACGCTTTCTTATAAAGTTAATGCCCGTTCAACGATATTCTATACGAACTTACTAGTGATTTAATGTAATTAATTCATAAATGGACAGAATCGTGGAACGATAAATAAAAGAAAATTTCCTAAATAATATTTAAAGAACATAATATTAATTATTAATACATGCAGATATAGGTAAAAATTAATTTAAATTTGTTAAAAAATAATTTGGCGAATGTTTTCGAAAAATATTTCGAGTCTTTATAAATTATAAAAGCAAGTATCGAATCTTTATAGTTTTAATTAATGGAGTGCAAAAGTTGCAATTTACTGAGTTGAGGAGAAGTAGTGAGACCACATCCGTGATCACAAAATATGTATGTGAGAATATAAAAGTAATTTAAATATATTTTATTTTAATAATAAAACTGGCTGTAAAAGATGACCAAAACTTAGTTTTGCTATGTTAAGTGCAAATCAATGCACTTAGAACAAATCCTTATATAAGCATAAGAGTATTAGGATCTTAATACAAATTATCTAAACGTTGATAACTAGCAATATTGAATATGTATGACACAATCATGAAACCAAAGAAGTATGAGTTATAGATGTAACATGTTTATATATACCTTCCATGTCTTTTTTTGATAACAATATATAAATTTCAGATCTTTTCACCATTTATTTCAATATAGCTAGAGTCACGATTCGCGCATCTACAATGATCAAGATGATTATTTTGTAATAATAATATAATAATCGTTATAGTAATAATAGTAATAATTATTATCATTGGAATTTTTACATAAAAATACAAATTACAATTTGTTGTACGAGATCTGTGAAAGATCAGGTCGTGGCTCTGCCAAAAACAAACTCACTGGCAGAGTGAATAATTGATTGAAATAAATTTATAGTCTTGTTCTTGGAGATTCTATTTATCAAGCACTGTACAGTTTTGAAACCTGAGAAAGTTGTATTACTGAAATTTAAAATTCACTATTATTGCTTTGCGATATAAAATATCAAAAACGATTTCTAATCGATTCAGGAAAGCTTTGGACACCCACATCAACGTAATTGTACGTTTTAGTAAAAATTCTTGTAAGTGAAATTTACACACTTCAATAAATGATTATTAATAATAATTAAAATAAAAATACATATTTAACTGAAATTTCAAGATTGATATTTTTACAAAAATTTTCTTTATGTAAAATACAGATGGGATTTCCTTGTTCAATTGGCTGTAATATTCTAAATGCAATGCAAAGATACGTATTAATATAAGCAATAAATGGATTGAGTTTGCTAAATTTGTATACCGTATTTCTATTAATATATGTACTGTATCTTCATTTTTGCTTTGAATGATATTCAAAATTAGATTTTTTTTTACAAAATAAATCGTACATATCTTCAAAAATTAATAATTATACATAAATCCTTATGTATGAACCTGTATACGATTTAGTCAAAATTGACAAGATTCAATTATTGATTATTGTGATAATTATTAAAGATAAATAAAAGCTATTTATTGCCAATTCCTATCTTAGATCATCACAAAATCTCGACCTGTGTTAGACTTTTCACTTTCGGAACCTTCACTACCCTCTTCTCCTTCTCCTAATTCAGATGGAGGAAACTTGTTTTCTTCGCTAGATAAAATTTCTTCAATTTGAGTATATTCTTTAGATAATTCTTTAATACTAGATTTTTTCTCTCTATAAAGGAAATGTAAAATAAGTACAACGTATTCATAATAATAAAAGTCTTGTATGTCTGATATTTTTATATTATAATAAATTTCTACTTACAATTGTGTTGATGGTGTCTCTTCAGTATCAGAGTCCTTTTCTTTCTTTTTCTTTTTTTTACTAACTTTTTTGTCACTTTCAGATGTGGAGTCATAATATTCATACTGAAAATATATTTATACATGCATTCATTGCATTTGTTAGATAATATAAAATTAAAAGCTGATAAATACTTGATAAAGTGGCCAGAATGAAGCAAAGAATCCGACATCTGCAGTTAAATTAGGCAAAAGCCAAAGATGGCATTTGCCAAGTGTTGGAACCCATAAAAGGCAAAATACAATTAATCTAATAATTGCTAATGCCAAAATGATTACAAGGAATCCAGCAGCTGCAACACTTATATAATATACACCATGACGGATTGTTAATGGCCACAATGGGAAGAGACAAACACCAACTGCACCTAAAACTACAAGGCCTCCAAAGAACCAGTAGTATATAGGAACTGTTTCATATATCCAGACATATGCATCATTGCAGTCAACAAAATATTGTTCCATATGCATTTCCAAACGTACCTACATTAATTAATAATTTTTTAAATTACTTACTTTTCTGTATCTTTTAACATTTATTCCTTTCAGCACTAGGATTCTTGATAATGTATATGCACTGTTCATTAAACATTTAATCTGATAGCATTTTGATTGAATCAAGTATTTATCTTTTAAAGAATGTACTTGAAATTATTTTGATACTATGCTATAAAATACTCAGTGAAATAAAATAACATAAAATAAAGCAAATAATAACATTGAAATAAGATATATACACAAATTCATATATATAGATTGATTCTACTTCTTAAACTCATATATGAATTCATAGTACTGAAAGGATAATTAATAATAACTTGTCTATAAAAAAATTGAGTATATCACTAAATAAATAAACTATCACTTTTGTCTAAAATTTACCTTTGGCTTTTTCTTCTTTTCTTCAGTTTTATTTTCATTATCTTTTTCACCTGTTGCATCTTTATTTTCTTTAGCCTCTTCCTTTTCTTTTTCAGTAGATCTTTTTTCTTTTTTGTTTTCTTTTACCTTTTTCTTTATTCCACGTATTTTATATAGTTCTTCTTCAGAGATTACTACCTTTTTTGCTCGATGAAAGAATTTATGTCTTAACATCAAATCTAGAAATTCTGTAACCTGTTCACGTGTCTCAAATTTAGTTTTACTCCATGGTGAATTTTCCAATAAAGCATCAACTGCACGAGTGCCAGTAAAATATTCAACATTGTGATTTCTATCAAATTTTGTTTTTTTCGATGGTACATTGTTACGGATCCATTTGGCCACTGCATATTCTTCCTTAGATGGTTTTACAGGGGCAACTTCATTATCTACGCTCGATGTTTCTTGCTACAAAAAATTAAAGCTTAATTTTTTACATTTCCATAATACTTTGTAAATATTCCATTAAATACATATAAATTATAGAACTAGATATAGATTTCATTATTATAAATTAAAAATGTCTTATTTTTTTTTGTGCAAAACATTAAATTCAATTGTAATTCTTTATACCGTACAAAAAAACAGGACAGTCAAAGTTTAGACGATACAGATGGTAACTCGTATATACCGGAATACAGTTAAAACGATTTTCGAACGTCTATGTAAAGAAACCCCATAACGTAAATAATAAGTTTCCACGGAGAACGAAATAAAGTAGTTTATTAAGGAGTAATTGAATCATATAATTAAAGGTAATTCACGAATTTTAAATAGAATGAAAATGATTTGTTTGCTACGTCATCCGTTGGATTATGTTACAACACTTATCCATATTGTCACGTGGTTTGAACTGATAAAATAAAATGAATTTAACATCAAACGAAATACTATACTTTCAGTCACCAAATAAACACCACAATTTATATGTACTGTTAAATAATATTGTAATAATTGTAGCCATATGTGATGCTTACATCCTTGCGCTTCTTGCTTTTCCTACGTTCCGCCATGTTGTAAATTCCGTTTTGCGCTTGCGTGCTAAACTTTATCTACCCATCAACAAACGTGGCATGTGCTTCTGCGTAACATGCTAACTGTAGTAGCCGGCTATTTAAATATGTACGCATATTGTTTGTTTTAAGAAAACGGTATAACTAGTTTTTTAAATACATTAGTAACCTAATTTCTTCTAATTGTAAAAATGCTATGGTTATCAGTATTTCATATTATATTTTATGATGTTTAATAATTTTTATGTATTTTATAATTTTACTTCAATACACCTGTTTATAAATTATGGACGCATTTTGTCCTTAATAAAAATTTGAATAATTTACATTTCTTGTTCTTAGCCTTTTGATACATATTCGTGTACAAAAATATATACACATATATGTAATATTAAATTAATGATGGAAAAATTCAGATTATTACAAATATTTCAAAACGATGAGTTTTATTAGTAAAATAATGATAGAAGTGGAAAACATGAATGAGTTAAATACAGATTATTAACATACATATAACAGCATACATGTATTTCTAAAAAATAAAACTGTTTTTCCTATTTCTATACCTCTATAATTCTATGTGAAGTTAGCTGTTTATGAATTGAATATTTTATGATCAGCTGTTACATGCAATATTTGCAATTGCATTATATGTTCTAGATTATATATTGAGAATTATTACTAATAAGAGTAATAAGCATTAAAGTTTTACATTAATATATAAAAGTGAACATCTGTCAAACACTTTTCTATTCTGCAAAGAGAGATTTATTTCCAAGAAAAGTTTCTAACCTTAAAAATGAGTGCACCAATAAGTACAGCAATGGATAATTTAACAGCTGCAATTAGATCTAATATTATTCCAAATCAAGAATATTTATTGCAAGGATCTGTGTTAGACAGTGCTGTGGAAGTATTGCTTCATAGATTACGTGGTTTATGTGATAATGTAGATACTGGACCAGAAACATTTAATGATCATGAAATGTGTTTTAGCATCAGGTATATAAAATAATTTTACAAATATTACTTTATTTATGAATCTACGTCACTACTTAATGCTTTATATTTTAGAGGAGCTGAACAACCATTACTTTTACGTGTAAGAAGAGCATTAGATTATCAAGATATGCCATGGCAATTACGTTATATCGGTCAACCTGAATTGGGTGACAAATCAAGACCTACAATCGTTAGAAGTAGCTTAGATATAGCAACTAGTAGTACTGTTGTTGACTTTTTAACAGAACTTGGATGTAGGCTAGATTTTGAATATATTGCACGTGGTTATATGTTTCGTAAGGGTAGAATGAAGGTTACAGTCTCCAAAATATTTAAGATGGGACAACAAGGAAAAATACCTGAAAGTATGGAAGCAATATCTCAAAGTTATCTAGTGGAATTGAGTGTTTTAGCACCTAGTGGCCAAGATGCAATAGCTGAAGATATGAGAATTTTTGCAGAGCAATTGAAACCCTTGGTACAACTTGAAAAAATTGACTACAAAAGATTTGTTCATTAATATAAAAATTATAAACCAGTATTAAATTTCAAATTATATTTGTGTAAGTCTTTCTATAAAACTGTATATATAAGGAAATTTTTTATAATTACAACTATACAAGAAATAAAAATTGTTATATTTTCTATAATTAAATTATTATTCTTATATTTTACGTGTGACCTATACCATAAATTTAATTATTATGGAGTAACATATATACATATGATACGAGAAGAACATGCACATTATATGAGTACATAGATATTCTATTGTTTATATGAAGTAAATCAATACAGAGTATTTATCGATTTTCATGAAAAATTATATAACACTGTCATTTTTTTTAATAAATAATTAAAAGCTTTCTTTGGTTATAAATGTATGTTATTGTTTAATGTATTCATTTTATTGCATAATATTTACAAGTAATCTATAATTAAAATAAGGATAAATATTTTAGATTTGTATTAACAATCTAAATATTACTCAAACAAATTAATATTTTTTAAGTACAGGATAGTAAACATTTAAAAAACATAATCATTAAATATTAATACGTGATGCTAAAGTAGAAATAAACTTTCATTTGACTAGGAAGTAGAAAGCAATATACGCCAATGCCATCTTAGAAAGGAGGCCACGGAAGAAGATTAACGCTACATACGCCACCATTTTGTGGGCATTTCTACTTGTACAGTACGAGCGGAAGGTTGTGTGTTACGAGACTACGAAATCTACCGAACCAACGTATACATTTAAGTAAGTAAAATATAATATTTTATCGAAAATAGATATACATTTGTTTATTTGTACTTCGTTTTGAAAATATTACGCGAAAATAAGGAAATTACTTCAAAAATTCCATGGCGTCAGTTTTTGTTCCGACAAATCCTAAAATTATTTTGTAATATTTATACATTTATGCAAATAAAATCAAAAACAAAATAATATTTGTATATAGCAATAATATTTCAAATAACATACGAGATCTACATTCCTGAATAAATTCCGAAATAATTAGCCCTCGTTACTGCAGTAAATTGAGAGCACAACATGGCGGTATACCGACTTTCCCTTTTCAGTATAATCGACTAAGTTTTGTGACTGACTCGATTGTAGATTATTGAGGTTATTATATAAGATTAACTTGATTATGAAGCCGGCACATGCAAAATGGATACCGCTTTTTAGCTGTAAATACTGTATACAGCAGTATTATTTTCGTCACCGGTCGATATTTTTTTAGTATAGGTAAACTGACAGTGGGTGTCGATTTATTCTCATAGGCCGTAGGCCATAGGTTATTGAATTCGATAATAGGTCTATCAAGGATACTACCTATTTATATGAAACACTTCAATTTTCAAAACATACGTACTTAAACTATTGATTCATTAATCAAAACTTATGTTGATAATTTGAAATTTATTTTGTTATTAATAAAAGAAAATTTGTTCTTTATAGACACAATGTCACGTTATCGTGAATGGGATCCTTCATGTAAGGTTTACGTTGGTAATTTAGGGAACAGTGCTAGTAAACATGAAATAGAAAGCGCATTCAGTAAATATGGCCCACTTAGAAATGTATGGGTTGCAAGGAAACCACCTGGTTTTGCATTTGTGGAATTTGAAGACCCACGAGATGCAGAAGATGCAGTTAGAGGGTTAGATGGAACGTAAGTATTATGTAGTAATTATTATATTTATATACACACACACATATTATTGTATATTGTTGTATATTGTATATATATACATATTATGTATATATAATTAATTAATATGTAATAACAGTTTTATAAATTTTAATAATAAAAATCGTTTTGTATTTTTTATTATTTTGTAGACGCTGTTGTGGGACCAGAGTGAGAGTAGAAATGTCCTCAGGAAGAAGTAGACGTGGAGGTGGAAGGAGATCAGGTCCAAGATATTCCAGGTAAGAAATCTTAAAATATTGAATATCCATGTTTTACAGCAACATTTGAGCTGCTGCAGATGGCTAAGTGTCTCACCAAGTAGGTATTACAGTGCAGTTATCAAATAAGAATGTCAAGAAATGATGCACGGGTTTCGGTGAATTTATTTATGCACAAAGGATGTAAATTGTTTTTTTTTTTTTTTTTATTTTATATAGGAATGCAGATAGAATATATTATATACTATATTTATTTGATATTATCGCTCTTCTGGCTAGTACTCTTATGCAAATTGCAAATTAAAGATTTGATACATTGAAATAATAATTGAAGAAAAAGTTTCTTTGAGTATCATAAAATATTTTTATATAAAATATGAAAATTTACGAGGTTAGCCGAAGAGCAACCAAATACATTGCATGGGAAACCTAAACGGGAGATGCTAGGGTAAATTTTTAGTTATGGCAGAGGTAGCGATCTCATATATAGCTCATTTTTTCCCATTGTAATCTCCTTGTGAATATGCTTAGCAAACAACAGGATTCACATACCATATATCTTTTTGACAAACTTATAGGTCCAGATCTTGCAGTCCTCGAAGGAGATCACTGGGTCGTTATCCAAGGTAAGATTTTCCTAGCCCTGTTAACCGCAATTTTCAGGTGCGAGTAGACAAAAGAAAGAAATCAAAGCGAAACATGGCGATTGGCAACATATGAGCAGTCTGAAACATACAACAGTTTTTCTTAATTTTTTTTAGGTCCTGGTCAAGAAGCCCACGCAGATCGCCGATAAGCCGATATTCTAGGTAATTCCCTTATGTTTCATAATTTTATCAAATTTTCAGGGCCTTACCAAGAACAGCCAATCTACAAATTGCAAGTAGGTATTTACAAGTACCGCTTGTATTGTGATCATCGCAATTTTGCACGCAGAATCACAATATATCATATAAAACATAGAATAATTCTGATCGAAATGTATTGAACACTGAGAATTGCGCAATTGTCACGATCGGCGGTCAAATATTGTTAATTGATTGGCATAAGTTGGAGAGGACAGGACTAAAAGAATAGATAGGCTGAGGACGAAGAAATAACTTATAAAATTGAACTAAGATAATCGAAAATTTGAGATTCAGAATTAGTTGGCAATTACGATGCTAGTTTGGTGCATAAAGAGAAGCACCGGTGGCAGATAAAAGTAAATCATAGCGGTGTCTGGTGTTAATTTTACCAGTTTAAAACAATTTGTTTCTAGTGCTTATTGTGGTCTTATTATAGTATCTTATAAATTTTATTTTGCAAATGCTTGGAATTAAGTTATTTGGTATTTGAAACTATGATTTTAACAATGCATAGAAATTATGTAATAAGCAATCGCAGTTGATCATTTTATTTGGAAAATTTTGTTATGTATTCAGGTACCAAATTAAGTAGAAGTTACACATCCAATTTAATTAAATAGTTCGTTATATAGTAAAAGATTTTGATATTAAAATTCACTAATGTGCAAATATCTCATGCACTTCGTATTTTGATCACATTTATTTATCGTACACGCATTGACGCAGTTTTTAATTCTTATTACTTTTGGTGTATTAGTTGTACAAAGTCGAATTTTATTATTTTTTTAAAATACGGTTTCTTAGCATACTGCACCATGCGTTGCGATAATTATATAAAGGATAATTTGATACATCCATCATATAAATTTAATCAGATCAGTTGCAAGTAGAGTCTTTTGTACGCATTAGAGTGGGCAGTCTAGGATAATCGTAATGAAAATATCACTGACGAGTGATACATGTGCAATTTTGTGAATTTGGATTAAGGAAAAAAGTCGTGTATACCAATAGTGGCCAGGAGTATGATAACTTTGATGGTTATATTGCTAAAACTGACGTTTGCAGATTCTACCAGCGTCAGCTCCTAGCTCTGCTCGTCTCCCCGCCACTACTACTACTACTGCTACTACTACTACTACAGCCACCGTGAAAAAAAGTCTAGCAATCAAAACTGAACAAAAAAAAAGCCTGCCTGCCCACTAACTTCCCAACCAGTCACCATCAGTCACCACCAGTCACCGGTAGGAGCCAAGTCGTCCGTCAGTTGACAGTCCGATGCTGTCCGTCAGTCCGTCTGTTCCCCTTCAAAAAGACTTCTTCGGGCTACCTCAACCTCTAGCGGCTAGGAGCATCGTGAATCCATCGAACAGCCGACGCGATATGAACGAATACTTCTGTCAAAATCTCGGCGCGTCAGTCCGTCCGTCCGTCCCAACTTCTACTACTACTACTACTACTACTGCTACTACTACTACTCGTCAACCATCACGTTAAACTTAGCCGACAACGCGACCGCCACTTCTCTTCGACTGAGCAAAGCAAAATGATCACCACCTACACACCATCCCACCACCACCCAACCAAGTACCACCACCACCAACCACCACTACATGTTCACAGTTGTCTGGTATTTCACCGATTTTCAAAGATTTTTTATCTTTTTTTTTCTTTTTTTTGTCTAATTGATGGTGTCATGTTCTCTGCAGTCCAATGACAGTTTCTATTAATTAATTATGTTTATTCAACAGATTTTTAGCAAACGGAATAGAAGACACTGGTTAATATTTCTTTTTAATTATTTTAGTGATATGTTGGTAGACATTGGACCAGGGAACTGCCGCCTGTTACATAATATGTATTTATCAAGATATATATTTACATATATATCTGTAACAGTTGTATAAATTTATTTTAACTAAATTAATCCTACTTTCGTTTATTGGTTTCTCATTATTGGTGAGATGTCATTTTGTATTAATTATTGTGTCTAACTAGTTTTATCACCCCTTAGGCAAATAGGAATTAGCCAGTCCTAATTCTATTACGGTTGCCTTGCGATCATTTTCGTACCTATGTGTTCAACGCACGACGTTCTGTTTCGTCTCATACATCATTTAATATAACTACGTTTAATTTTATATTATAATATTTTGGAGGAATATAGAGCGTGATTTAGATGCGATCTTAGGTGACATATATCTCAGAAAGTTAATACCATCTTAATGATAATGACACAAAACTTGAGACAAAATAGAACGCCGTGTATTAATAAATTGTTTTCCAAACTTTAATAAAAGTGGTATAAAATGCTTTTTTAATATTTTAGGTCAAGATCCCGTAGTCCTCGCAGGAGATCACTGAGCCGTAGCCGTAGCCGAGACCGCCGTTCTCGTTCGGATTCCCGTGACAGACGGTATTAATATTACCACAAATTAAAAAAACAAACCAGAAAAACTATATGTATAGAAAAGAAGCAGAGATCGAATCTTGCACTTGCAATATAAAGAAAATTGTCATCGTATGTGTTTTTCTACTGTTCAACGTGGAAGAAAGATGAAAGAAACTCATGAATTTATAGCATTCCCAGTACTTCTTAATTAAACAAAGTTTTAGTTTTCGTCTTCAGAGTTAATCTGCGATAGCATTCTGAAACAATCGTGTTGCAAGAATTCGCCTGTTCTATTCTCTTTACAATGAAATTCCCGGTTTCCAGTGCAAAAAAGCGATGTAGTGAATTTATATCGAGGATCAAGTGTATATTTTCTAAATGTTTTTTCTATTTACTTACAGTTAGGTGCTAAAAGTGTTTGAGAGAACGGATCGACTAAATGTGCCGGATGGAAGATAAAGAAAACCGATTTTATATGTACATAAAAAAGATAATCGTTACCACGCGTACATATTCTGTCGAAGCAATGATAATACGATTTAAAGACATTCATAAGTGATATGGAATAATCCACGTACATAATGTTTAACATTTAAGTTGTTAACACGTTGTACACGCATAAAACGTAAACGTGCGTTATGCGTAAATCTTAATTAGGCACATGTACCCAGGCGTGCGTAGTCGGTTTCACATGCACGACACATTTTCACAAACGCATACACATTACGTAACAAAGGTATTTTACACGCAACAAAATTATTTGTGATGTAAGCTATCGAGTACGGTAAATCTCTTACGGAACGTACTCATTGCTTCAAAGTGTACGAGTGAGACAGAAAGAATTCGGTTGCAATTAAGGACAATTATAACGATAAGCATAACAGTGGGACGTTTTTCATGTGAAGAAGTTCATGAAGAAATAGAAGGAACGGCCGTTTTATGTTGTATTAATTATTTTGTACTCTTACGAATTTAAGACTAAAATAAAAATGTATGGTATAATTATTTTGGCTTTCCTATTGCAAATAGCAGTTTGATGTTCATTAATAGAAAGTAATAAAGTATCAAAGTAATAGTACATCGGAGTCGTATATTTCATACTTCTTATTCCATTAAATATTCAGTTAAAAAAGAAATTATCACATATATATTGAAATTATTATACTTGGTTACATTATCTTTGTTAAATTATTGATTTCATTGACGCAGTGAATTCTTAAATATAAGAAACGTTTCCTAAAGGAAGCATGCATAATCGAACACCTTGTTGACAAAGATGATAGTCTCTTATGGGTAAAGCAAGGGTTTCATCTAGAAGTTTTAAAATTTCTAAATAAGATTTTAATGCTTCTTGGTGCTTCCCTTCCTCGAGATTTCTGGAAGCAGTTCTAAAAATGGCATCTGTGTCTTGTAACGCTTTTAAACCTTTGAAAATATTAGTATTCTTGCCACATTTGGAACATCTGATCATGAACTCGTTTGTGTCTGCTTTTATAGGTAGAACGTTTCCACATTCTTTACCAGTCTCGCATTTGAATCTGAAAGAAGATTGAAATATTTCATGCCTTTAATTTCGAGCCACAAAAGATTCAAGATTTGAAATAATCGTATCAAAATAAAGAATACCTTAGAATCGTTGGATCGATTTCTTCCAAAGTAGGCCAATGTGCTGTACATGCTTCACAGTTGCAATCGAACCAGTATTGTACTCTTAGTTTCCGTTTCCGTTCAGCTTCGGGAGTAGTTGTAAAAATTGGGCCGTAGTTTTCGGAGATTTCCTCTCCTGCTGGAATAGTGCGAATTGCTCGTACAACCATAGTGGTACCGATAAAATACCTATGTAGCCAGTGATGATTATTTACGATATACTATTTCATAATTACTATCCTAGTAATTAAATTATGAACGATTGTCATTATGAATTTCATTTATATTACAATTCGCAATCATAGGTTTCTATTTACCTGATGATACCAGGATTGCACGAATGATTAAATAGTGAAACTGTCGAGTAAACACCCCCACCAATAAATTTACTTTTAGCTTTTGCTAAAATATTGCTACCCTTTGGTACAGCTAATTCCGATATCTGAGAATGAAATGTAAATGTATAAATGCAAACAACGCACAAATATATCAAACTTTCGATTCTATACTTGATACTAGTTTTATTGAAAAACAAGAAAGGAAAAAGAAATAACACGACTTACTTCATGAGCGTTAAATTGTATTAACATTAAATTATGTAAAATTAAACTGCCTATGTATAATTCACCATCGGAGGGTGTCGCTTCCGCTGAATCTGGGGTTTTAACCCATTCGGGAAAGTAAGGGCTTCGTTTCAAAAGTCTCAATAGCCAAATAGCTATATAAGTTCTGTGGAAAAGATCTTCCGATGTTCTTTCATCCTCGTGAGTTACTGTACAATGAGAAACATAAATGGATATTGTGCATATATTTTTCTCAACGAATATCTATTAGTAAACGTATTTAGTATACTAAAAACATCATGATATTAGATTTATTCCATCAAAAGGCGTTCTTTTCCCATTTTTGTACGACTGTAACAATTGATCAATTGAT
Source organism: Bombus terrestris (assembly GCF_910591885.1). Taxonomy (NCBI): domain Eukaryota; kingdom Metazoa; phylum Arthropoda; class Insecta; order Hymenoptera; family Apidae; genus Bombus; species Bombus terrestris. Next base: position 6,248,317 of record NC_063271.1, on the reverse strand, counting down.
TACTTAATCCATAGATAGCTTCGAAGTCATCGTGTCGACGAGGTCGCTGTGTCGAAGTCTCGAATCTCCCCTTCGTAGCCTTAAGCTTATCTTTGAGCGCCAATAATTCTTCGAAGGGTTTCTGAACGATTGCCTTTAAAGCTAAGAAACAATTTACAGAAGTTTCCGAGAACCATAAACTGGGTAGTATCATGCATTCGTTTTTATGAATCTCGGCATCCTTGTTTCTGCAGGGAATACTACAGTAAGCCACGAAGTTGCACGTGTCACAACTAGTTGGTATCGGTACGAATATTTTCTTGAAACAATGATGACAATTGGTGAGTCTGCAATGAAATTATACGAGTCATAATGTTAATCAAGTATAATTTCCCGCGCTGTTTCTGAACAAGTCATTTGACAACTGAATGGAAATCTCGAATAAGGATCTGAGGCACATTTTGGTCAAAGTTGAATTAATAGTTAAACATTGTTCTACAATTCCTGTCGACCGTTTTAAGACACACAGCTTGCAGACGTATGGTCAGAAGGCAAATCAACGTTGAATACAAGAAGCACGTTAGGTATTTGAAACTTATGAAATTTAAAACGTGCTAGTTTTTTCAATGTTTCTCGAAACGTGCTGAACGTGCTTGGACTCTTTTCGAGGTTTTTATTCAGTTAACCGCACCTGTATTCGGCCAACAAGACTGCACAATGTGGCCTTTCTATCACTAGCGTTTCGCCAGGTTCGATGTCTTTAGTAGCAACGGCGTGTCTACCAATGTTACCACCTTCATCCTTAATTTCAACCGCTTTGCTGCAGGAAGGATACAGAGGATTGCAGTCCTCGATCTTTAGAGTCGTCTTTTTAGGCTCCCTAATCTCTTCTTTCTGAGGAACTTTCGACGTCTTCTGTGCCAGCCGATTACCCTTGTCTATCACAGCAAGCATAAGTCTAATGTCTGCCTCGAGCTTCTGTTTCTTGTCCAATGATAGTTTCGCAGTGTCTAATGCTTGCAAAGTGTTCCTGAATGCTAGCACAGCCTCGTCGTGTCTTTTTAATCCGAGCAAACATCTAGCCCGTCTTTCTTGAATTTTATAATGTAACTCATGTGGATATCCGACGCGTAAAGCTTCTTCCGCGTCTGTTAGACCGTAACTGTACTCTTCTAGGTGGTAAAGCGTTGCCGAACGATTCGCCAATATAACGCCTAAGTCTGAGGAACAATTCGCAATTGATTCGATCGTAGTTTTTAAAGCAAAGTAAGTAAGTTCACATCGAATTTACGATTATACCAAAGATTCGAGACTTTCGCTGCCTGGTATCGCGCGATTATCGAAGTTGAGGCGAAGATCAAGTTAAGTTAAATTTAAAACGCATCGACATAATTCTAACATTGTTATAAAATCGGTGTGCGATGAACTGGGCGCGTTGACAGAGTAGCTTACGTAGAGATTGTGAAACGATCAATTTTACCGAAACGACGCGTAGAATGTTAACGTTTCAACAACATCAGATGAATAGCAGCGATAGTATCAACGATCATCAATTACCTTTCCTAGGTGCTAGCAGAACCGCGTTCGAATAAGATCCTAGCGCTTTAATAAATTCACCACGTCCAAAATACTTGTTACCGATATCCTTAAGTTTCAGAGCTTTCTCGCTGTTCTTCAGCAATTCCCCCTCTTCAGTAACTCGCACAGGCAGATTATAAATCACTGGATAACGCAGTAGGAAACGGATCCTTTCCGAATTTTCATTCAGGGCTATGAATTTTTTCATATCCTGCGGGGTAACCGCATTTTGGAGCGCCAGGAAATTTGACCGGAAGTAATCACTGACTCCACTATCGTCCTCCCCTAACATTTTTTTCTATGCTTCCAATTAACCTTCTGTTGCACAAAATACTTTAATGTGTTTCACGTACGTATATAGATAGCGTTCGATTCATGTGCGTTCACTGTAACACTTGCCGCAACTTCTTTTCATGGTTTACCGTACCGTTTTTTAGAGGACGGACTAATTACCAATTATAAATTTAAAGAAATCTTTCGTTTCGTTCGATGGTCCGTTTGATCCGAGTGAATGATCTCGATTGCTTTTTCAGTTGGTAATTCGCGATCGAATGACACGTTGCCGGTCGACGATGCTGGGACTTACTGGCATCACCCAAGCATCCAAAAACCACGTTCGTCTATTTCGGTACGTGCTATTTCTGCTGCTTCGAGTCGTAGATGTATGCGATACAACGAGGAAGCTCGATGGGAGCATGCGCAATTAACGTGTAATTAAATTGTTTTAGAAAGCGAGTCCTTTGATATGAACTTGTTGAGATTAGTGTTTAAAGCGGAGCCATTAATTAAGAGTTGTACTACTTGCATAGAGCATGTTTGGAATTTTATTAGATACAAATTGTTCAGGCTGCCGATGAAAGAATTGTTTAAATAAATACTTTATACAAGCATAGTGTGCAATATGAACCATGTATTTATATGCGAAATCTTACAAGTAAATGCAAGTACAATATGTACAAAACCTAAATGGGGTAGAAAATATATCGATACGACATGTACATGGATATCTTTGTTGTGATAAGATGAAAATCTATCGAGCGAAATTGTATAGCGTCCATAATATGATACATATATGTATCCATAATAAATTTGATAAGTTACTATTAAAATTATCGATTAAAGTTAAATACATTTCATAAATTATTCGGATAAATACAGATTATGTACCTAGAACATTTAGAGCGTATTAATTCTTTTCTCTTATCGTCATTAAAAATATGATAAATATTAAACAGATATACTTCATTAATTATACTATTAACAATAACAAAGTCTACTCTAAACAAGATGTTGTTTAAGTTTCTCCTTTGTATATCTCTCATAGATCATTGCATGCGAAGTACATAAGAAAAAATTAACGGCAAACGCGGTCAGATGTATTGCATAATGATTTGCGTTTACATCGTTTAATTTCGTTGAATTTTAATTGACTTGTTCCTTGATCCTTCCTCCAACGATCGAAATGCAAAAAACTGAAACGTATAAATATACCCTGTCTCGTCAATTATAAGTAGTATCTAAAACAATGCAAGGATTTAGTTTACTAAACATCTAATTGTACTAAATACTTGTTAAAAGATTACTCAGACTATAAACAGAACGTCCATTTCTTTCTCAGTTTAAACTATTCGATCAGTCGTGTTTTGTTTTGCAAAAATACCTTATCGTCAATTTCGGATATCAATTAAACCGAACGATACCTTCTCCTATTTCTTTTTTCCTTCTTTTTTGCGAAAAGCACCATTTAAACTTTTTTTTTTAATACGTCAAATGCAGTAAATTTACATTCAGCAGATATCAACATGATTTTTGACTTGTTCCTTTTGTTTACAGGGAACAGGTCCACATCGTAAGCGATATTTACGTTCGACTCTGTTGTTAGAAGTCGTAAGAAGCATCATCGTCCATCGTTTTATGTCTGAACGCCAATTTGTACAAGGCACCAGCGATACAGGCTCCGAGGATCGGTCCGACCCAATAGATCCACAGATCGTCCCATTTACCAAGGACGATCGCAGGACCTAACGACCTAGCCGGGTTCATGCTACTTCCTGTTACAGGTACAGCAGCCATGTGAGCCACGGTGATGGTCAACCCGATCGCCAAAGGCGCCCATCCTTTTGTGTCGGTTCTCTTGGGATCTGTTACTGCATGGATAACCAGAAGTAGCAGGAATGTAACGATCGCTTCCATGAAGATGCCTTGCATTTGGTTGACCAGTAAGCCCAAATTTGTCGCTCCTAAGCCGTTATTTGCCGCTTCAACAGGGATCAATAGCTGCAAATAATGGTTGAAGGTATTACAATATGTACTGTATACTATAATACTACGAATATATCATAATATGTACTGTATATGGCATACGGATGAATGTTGTAAGAGAATGGGCGACAGCAACGAGTGTCTAGGCTAATGACGCGTAATGCGTAGACTATAGACCGTGGATTTTGATTTTGATGCATTTATGAGTAAAATACTCATACTTGGTTTCTATTTTTTAAATCATCCCCACAGAAATATGAAATTGCATATATATTCGCTAGACTAGTAATGCGAGCAGTATGGAGGAATGTTATGACGTAAAAAATATTAAATTAAGTTGTGTCTTTATTTTACTCTTTACTTACTGCAGGTGGAGGTCCTATTTATCTATAAACCTATCTATTTGTAATCTATAATCTATGAATCATTTTTAAGGTATCATCAGCAATAATATTTTGAACCATTTCAATCGTCTTGGATAATTCTATAAATATACTTCGAATACGAATATAAATTTATTATATTTAATTTACATAAATATAGATATTACAAGTTTGCTTTTAGAAATTCCAGTGGATATTTCGCGAACAGCTTGTCGACTTATCGCGATCTTTCGCGAGTTTTGTTTCGTTATGGGATATACTAAAATGACGATCGGCGATCAGTTAAAAGAACGATTCGATGCTGTTTCAACCACGTCAATTAGTACTGTTAGCATGGGACATTATGTCAAAGCCGAAAAAGGTAACTATGTCCGTTCCTCAATTGTACAGTTTTTATTGGATAATTATAGCCGCGGTTCTTTCAATGGGTTCTGGTTTTCGACAACTACATATAGTCCAGCAACTGTAATTGTGGGCTTAATGGCTATCACATTGCATTATGTAATTTAATGCGACAGTATTGCAGATATAAGCACGTCGTAACAATTATGCTTTATTCTAGTTTAAAGAAAGAACGTTGGCCATTATTTAAAGAACAAAAGTATGCAAAAAATACAGGGGAAAGTATAATATCGATAAAATTGTTGTACATTTATTTTGAAAGATCTGTCAATGAATTTGTTTCTTTTCTCATACTTAATATTTTAATGTATTACGTTTTGAAAAGTAATCGAATACTGTATTGCGAATCGTGAGATATAGATCTATGAATTGTGAAATATATAGCAACAAAGGCTAATCATCGAAATTGACCACTATGCATGTCTATATGAATTAACTGTCACGAATGGATCAGGCATAATGCATACCTGTAATTTCTCTGAGTCGTTATTTTCTGATGTAACGAATGTCGGCAAACAAATGATAAAACCTTGACCTTTAAATTAAAACGACGTTTTAATCAAAATCAGGCGACTAAAAAGCTTTGTTGGATAATTATCCAGGATAAAAAAAACAGTTCTCAGGCTGTATCTACATTTACGATATACACACGTGCAACTTAAAAACAGGTTTAAAAAATAAAGATCAAAGAATTATTTGGTAGGCTATAATATTACTGTTAATGAGAATTCAATCAACGGTAAAAGTGCTAATTAGTAATAATTATTGGTCATCGGTTGAATAAAAAATCCAAAGTCGTTCTTTTATGAACTTTTGTGAATTTTACCTTTAAAATTCCTGAACCCGCGATTGCTCCGCAACACTGGCAAACTATGTAACAAATCGTCTTTAGAAAGCTGCAATTCCCGCTTACTAAAAGTCCCATCGATACAGCTGGATTCACGTGACATCCTGAAATCGGACCTAATACCTGCAACAAAAAGAATATGCGTTTGAACGAGCGATTGTAAATCATAATAATATATTTTAGAGTTAGAATCTCAGGTAACTTCCTATAGAACTATAACAGATTAGGCAAATATTTACAAAAAGTCTAGGGGGATATTTCGCAAAGGGGCAAAGTGTTCTAGCTTGTTATCAGATTTCTAAGCAACCGTGTACACTTGCATGATTCACTCGAGTAGTTCTCGAAACAGGTAACACGCGTGCACATGTTACGTGAAAAGATAATACGACCGTGCTCTGAAATCTGTCCGTCAAAGTAACCGCGTTTATCTTCGCAAGAAATTCCTTAATTCTAATTCAAATTTCACAATTTCTGGAGCATGGCCGACCGGCGTACATACAGTCGACACATACAGTCAGCCACGAAAGTCTACGTACGCCTATCGAATTTCGTGTATCCGATTTACCAAAGAAACTGAAAAATTATTTATATTTATATATATGAGCGGGATCAGCATTAATGTATTTCCGCGAGGAATTACAAAAATTAAAACATTTAACTCAGAAAAATCTTGAGATAAAATTACATGAGAAATTACAAAACCTTTGATTTCATCGATGCCAAGGAGATACCGGGCCATTATTGATGATTACGCAGGGAGGTGGAGGCTGCAAGATATTGATATAATATTAAGTCTACGTTATTTTCGTAACACTATATTTTATATCTTTTTAATCCTTTTTAATTTTTTTTTTTTTTTTTAGTAAAGACCCGAATAAATCCTGTTACATTCGAATAATATACGTTTAGCATATCGAGACAATTATATAATAAAGTTTTTATTATAATTCTATACTTTGGGGATATATGTAGACTTTCGCGACTGACTGTATGCATACTCGCGGTGAAATCAAAGTGCTATCGTCGGATCCATGACCACTTTTACAAAATGTTGGTTTGGAAGCTGAGGTCATCGAGGAATCGTCGGAAATTCGAAGAATGATCGTGTGATGCGAATTACGATTGTAAATCTGAATTCTGTTTCAAAAAGCGTGCCATTTTCGAGGCGCAACCGTGCCGCTTCGAGCCCTTGAAACCGCGTGTGTGACTCTGTATATCTTGCATGGCAACAGTCGCCCTTAATTCACGTTGCAAACTCGAGGCAATAAATGCGCGCGTATGCGTGTTCCTTTGTAAGTAGTATAAATGACGAACGAGTTTAAGAAAGATTGACGTAATGCGATTGATTTGTACGTCCTTTTTTGCAGCGCAAAGTATACAATCCTCTTTGGCGCGAATAGTCGGAGAAATTGCCGATGAGACGAAATGAAGCTCGTTTATTATCGATACAACGATATGTATAAGTATATTAAGAATTCAACAAATATAATTAGCAAATCGATATAATTCGAATAATAATTAGAAATATAATTAGAATAATCGATATTGATAAGATATGTCTTTGGTATCGATAGAAAAATATTTATTGAGAAACTATGAACGTTGCGTATTTGTGTTAACCAAATTAGCAAGGATTTTCCTGTATATAAATGGCTTCCTTATTTCTCGTGAGCAAATATCAAAGTATGGTGCGTCGTAGATTAACCGGGAGAGTAAGAGCAAATACGTCGTAGACTCTGCGACGACAGTCAGCCTGCCGGAAATGTTTGCGGTGGTATCGTGACAGAATCCAGTTGGAAGAAGCTGAGATTCCGAACGAAATCGAGTAGTCAGAAAATAAGTTACAGGAGGAAAGACTGAGACAGATGAAAGACGCTAGTTGGAGAGTCAATTTACAAAGAAGGAAAAGATTCTCGCCCGATCCTCCTCTCCAAAGATTGATCGCGTGCTTCGGTAGAACATGAAAATAAACTTGGCAAATATCCTCGAATGCTGGGGTTTATAAAAATTCAGCTTTTTTTAATGATCCCTAATCTACAAGTCTATAAGGCGAAAGGTGCTACGAAACAAGGTAATAAAAGGTAATAAAATTCTCTTTTTTTCGGTTCTTTTTACATAATTAAAGAGAAAACGACAGAAAGAGTGCAACTCGAAGAAAAGATAGTAGACCAGAACGGTAAAACCATAAAATGGTCGTTTCTTTTTATATTTTACACTTGCACCGTGATTACACGATATATTTGTGATTCTTCGGCTTTCAATCGTGTCGTTTAATACTCGCATTGTCTCGCGTCCCGACGTTTTGCGAACACAGCCAGTTCGCTTCCTCAGGAACAAAACGTAATGCATTAGCGACACGATTGAAACCCGAATAATCGCGAATATGTTATTTAAAAATTGACAGATAGTTGGTACAGAGCGTAAAGAAATTTAAACAGGGCACGATAGAAACTTTCTTAAAGAAAGGGGTGGGTGGTTCGATTTGAGTCCAGTAAAATCGGGATGACGGTGGACAGTGGCGCGGCGCGGAGCGGCACGGCCCAGTTCTCATGCACGTCGACAAGGTCTCCGTTCGCCCCGGGCGATCGGTACACATGCGCCGACGAGTTGCTGCGATTACGTAACTCATCTTCTCCGACCTTACGCTCTTCTCCTTTTCTTGCTCTTGTTCCTCTTCTTCTTCTTCTTCTTCTTTTTCTTTATCTTTTTCTTCTTCTTCATCTTCTTCTTCTTCTTGTTCGTTTCGATCCGGTTATTCGCTGTGCCTTTTATCGACGCTGTCGCGGGGATAGCAGCCACGTTGTTCATTCGGCATAAATTGTCCGAATGCGCGATGCTTCGAGCAAAGATCAAATGGCGAGATATCGACTAATTGATTTTATTAATTACAGGATGGAGCGCAGGCGACGCGTGGTTCTCATTTAATCGAAACGCGAGTGGTCGAGCTCGCGGGAACGCTATGTAATTACCGAGAACGAAGGGTTTGTCACTTTAAAAGGTCGCGTTCCAATACGCTTTTGTAAAAATTAATTTCGCGTCCCCGAGGGACAGAGGCCTTGCGCCGAATGAAAAGAGTCCTATCTCGTGCGATTTTAATTAATACGCTGCTCATCACGGCTCGCCAACAAACGCGAAGTGACGTTCGTAGACGCGCGAACCTACAAAGGGGAAAGTGTTGCTTCAACTTTTCATCGAGCACCGGCGCGTCCTTCGTCCGACGCTGCACTCGGTTGTTCCAAGAAGAGCAATAAACGAACTCCGGCTTTTATTCGGCAGCTCCCGCCTCGATAAAACTTTTCATACATGTACGTCCTCTTTTCCTCCTTTTTTTCTCTTCTTATATCTTCTCGACGTCTTCTGACTCTTGGTGTGCACGGGCCGCGCGACCCGCTTATCTCGCATTAATCTTGAATTATTAATTCTGCGCAACGTCTAGATATCGTAGACTTACGATGGGATTTACCGGTGGCGAAACAACGTTCGAGAAACGAGCACACGCGAAAAATTGTGAACTTCGAAGGCTCGTGAGATGCTGAAACCGAGGTTGATGCACCGCGCCGGCTTCTCTCGTTCGCAGATGGATTGTTACGAAGATACAAGGAAACTTCGGCTTTGTTAAGTTATTCTTTGATAATAAATCTCGTTTTTCGGATAAACTGTCTCGGTATGTATTCGGCATTCTTGTTTCGCTCGTGCCTCGATGGATTGAAAATCGAAAGATATTCGTCAAGTAAAATACGAGGAAATTGTCTCTAACCGGTATATGTAATCCGTTCAACTGTTTAGATGAGATAAAATATTCTACTTCATTGAGATTCGTGACCCACGTGGCGATCTACGACCCACAGCCCGAGGATACGTTGGTTGAGCTTTCGCGGATTTGCCTCCGCTCTCGTTCTCTTAAATAAATTACGATACATAGAAATCCATCGTAATGTCACGAGCGTCGCATTTAACTGTAACTGCCAGCTGTATTCGATCGATCATATGTTTCAGACGCGTAAACACGTAATTTGTACGTGTCTTGAATATTAATCAGATCATTAACGAAGCACGTTTCGACAGATTTCTTTCGAATCCGAACGCTATAACCTTTGATCTTGTACCTCTTTTTTGCTATTCGTAAGAAGTTCTATTTGCGTCAGATCTTCTTGTCAGAGCGCGCAACTTTTATCGCGTTCAGCTTGTTGAATACGATCAACGTACATACAGCTTCGAACACATCATACATAACGCATTAATTATCGTGTTATTCAGTCATAGTAAACGTTAATTATAACAATTATTTCGTACGATTGAACTGATATTATTAATCAAATTACAAGCAGAGTAACGTACGACGCGAAGATTTTGCCAGCTACGAGTCAGCCGATCGTCACGTTCGACGAAACAATCGTAAAATTGCAAGAATTGTTTTTAAAACGACGATCTATAACTTGTCGATTTGTCGTTCGTGAATCCGTCGATTTTATTAATTACTGAACTATTATGCAAGAGATTGCAGGTATTCACACGAGAAACTAACTCGTACTTCGTAAAATTCGCAAAGTATGACGGTGGTCTTGCCCGCATAATTAGGGTGCACGACTTGCACACGAGCTGCAAGGTTTATGTACGATCATGCGGGACAATGATCTTTCACTCTTGGATCACGTTGCACAACAGCTCGAGACGAGGGAGCGGTCTCTCTCATAGGCCTCCAAAAAGACCTCCAGCAAGATGACTCTAATATTTGCCGAAGGATATATGTACAGCTGTTACGACAGGATCGATTTTATCGCGAATTTCAAATAAAACAAGGAATCACGTACGTATCACGATTATCCTCTCGTACGAAGCATTCTATGTTTTCTTCTTATTGCATTCTTAATCGAATCATCAGAAAAATTCACGAGCCCAGATCTAGAAATTAGTCTATGCAAGTTTCTACCTAACGAATCTGGACATCTGCAAGACATTTGCTTTACCAGACACATAACGATAAACGTGTCACATAAACTGTTACAGTTAGCTAATTATACCGTAGCAAAGGAAGCGTTGTTTTTTACGCGAACGAAAAGAACTGAAAATTGGTAGCAATTAATTTCAACCATTGTGCTGCGTTTCTTTCAAAATGCCCACGCAACAAAGTTGCAAAATTCAAGGAGGCACAACGAATCCTACGTAAAATTATAGTCCTCCATGAACGTTCGTTAAATTTCTATGTTTCACTCGAGGCGTTGCTCAAACCTTAGTCAATTCTACTGTCTTGGACAGAAGCGTGCTTATTAATTTGCGGTCTGTCGCATCGCATGGCAGTTCTATGATATCGTTAAGAAATGGCATCAAAGGATTATCAACGTGTTCTCGCAACGTGCATCGGACATCGTATGGCGCAGGTAGGTGAACGATATACGAGGTATCTAAAACGTGACAAACGATAGCTCGTGATGATGGTCTGCTGTTCGCTAAGGAGTGTACGCCTCGAATTACGCAAGTGAAATATCGCTTATCTGATGCACGCGTGATGACGTTACCTGGGTTAGTTGTTGCAGGTGTTACGCGTTATGTGTCTCTTTTCGTTTCATCTGACGTGACAGTGTGTAAACATTTCTTATACTCCGGATAATGCCATTTCATTTTTTTTTACAGCTGTGTGCACATTCAACGTAAAGTACAATATTGCCTTGCTGTCTGACTGCGAATGGGCATAGACTTATTAGGCATTTTCTATCTGAAATGGCACTCCAAATTAACTCATGAACTTCTATTTGTTCATACGAAACTGCAGCATTCTGTTTGAATACGTTTTAACAACGGTGAGAAAATTATAGTTTTTGATATATTATTTATATAAACGAATTTTTCTATAGTTTTTCTATACAGTAATATCAATTTTTCAAAAAACGCAAAATTCTTTCGTTCGCGTAATTCTTCTATCTTTAATGTCTCTCGAAATATTTGAAAACATATGTCTTCAACCCTAAAATTTGGGCGCTGTTCTCACGCTCGAGACGCGAGCCATTGCCGGCAAGAAAAAATACGTGACGAATATTTTTGGTTAGACTACGAGTGTGTAGAGTTTGATCAGGATCTCGCGAGACCGACGAATTAAAAAAATCTTTCAGAGAAATAGCGAAAATGTATTTTCTACAAGAGGTAGTCGCGTAATTTTTGAGAAAATGCAGATCGTGTTAAAATCGCGAACGGCTCCGTAAAAGCACGCAGATCCGCATGCAGAAAACGCGAAAATGATTTCAGCATAAGGCATTAATCATAAGTAGCCGCTTACTTTGTCCATAACAGGGTACGCTTCTCGCACGCGTATCGTCGCGCTGGAAGATTAATAAGTAGCGTTTTTCTCAACATTTGTCGTCAATGACGATTCATTATCAAGCAGAACCAATCGAATTCAACCGTTTCGTCTCGGATTTTTACCATACGCCTCGAGTTGTCTCACTAATTGCACGACTCGTAAAACTTGAAGCAAATGTGCGAAGCTGCGTCCAGATCGTATCCCGTGGAATCATCCTCGACATTTTTCATTCCACGCTTCGCAACGTGATTATGCAATGTTAACGTCTTCTTCTTTGACAACTCCTCGTTCGTTTGCGACAAATGGCGCATAATGCAGGGCGGGAAACGTATGATTTGCATTCAAATTATCGCCGACACCTTCGACGTTCGTACCTTATTTTTTTCTTCCTTCTCGCTTGTTCTTTTTCGGACCTTTCTTATTGTCAAACGCGTCACGTAAAAAGAAAAGAAAGGAATTTATTTAAATTTACGTATGTAAATGCGCAAGAAAGACAAGAACGATAGCTACACTACGCCCTATGTATCGAAAATCCTCGCTCCGTCTCTTTCAGTCAGCGTGACTCACTGTACCCATTCCACGTCCTACAATGTGAGAATCGTGATAATTGCCAACGTCGAAATATCGCGTTTCCTTTCGGTTCGCTACGCCGAAGGACTAATTGACAAACCAAAGTCAGGCAAAAAATCGGAGAAAGCCAAAAACAAACAGAAATATCACGACCGCCCGAGCAGAGGAAGATCGAACACAAAAGTACACCCGACCAAAAATGAAATTATGTAAATAACAATTACGAAACCGAAGGAATGTACCGACTAAATATGTATAACGCGTCGGGCAACGATAACGAACGAATGAAAATAGCTGTGACAGTGAAGGTGGTAAGTCTGACCCATGAGTTCATCATATTGATATGTTTATTTGCGTACTTTTCTTTCGTGTAATACCGATGTAATGTAGAGCGAACTGTAATGGCTTACGTGCTTGTGGATTTCTTTTTTAGCATCATGCGAACAGCTGAATGTGTAGTCGAAACACTGCTACAATCTTGTAATTTATGTGGTAAATAAACATTCTTTTATAACAAAAAATGTGGTAGACCGATAGATTCTTGAATTACTCTATCACGAATTCAAATCTCTCACGATCGATAAATTCTTTTTCTTTTTTCGTATTTTCTTCCTTTTGTAACTTGTTTTCCGCGGATGTGCTTATATATTCGTGTTCTTTTATCTTGTAATATCTTCCTTCACCTTTTTGTTAATATTTTTCCTTCTCTTTAAATTTACTGTCATTTCGTTACGTTATATAAATACAATGTACAGGATGATGCACATCGTAGAAACACGAAAAACACGATTATTTTCAACAAAATATTATCGCATTATCCGACACACTTGGTCATCATTAAAAAGAATCGACCTATCGAATATTAATTTTATCGCGTACCAAGAATATCTTCTTTAAAAAAAACGTATCTTCGTTGCATCTTCTCTGATTCATAATTCGCTGCTGGTTTGTGAAACTTTCGTTGACTTTCCTGAATTTGACAATAGGAATACAACGTGGCGGAATAATTTCCACGGTAATGTCGTTTATCCGCCCCATGAACTCAGAATTAATAGAAGTTTATCGTGTCCAAATAATAAATATTGACGAAAATGGCAAAATATGATTCATCGGGAAAAATGTTATCAAAATCGATGACCCAACGGCTGTGCTCTTTCCTTGCGAGATAACGCGCGACAAAGTAAAATACATGGAAGAACGACACAGAGGATTATAAATAGGCGTATCTGCAGCGTGCAGGCTGTCGGAAAATAAAGTATTAAAAGAGACAGAACAAGAGCCACATTAGTCCGATCGGAGGTTCGAGGCGAGTCAGCGGTCTCGAGTAGGTTGTCGGAGCCTTCAGGGCAGAATTGCACCATCCAGAGAGTTAGATCCCCTTGGGCGAATCAGCGGCCTTATTTACCCTTCTACCAACGTGCCGGCGGCTTTCTGAGATCAACCAACGTCACGTGTAAAACGGAATACACGCGTGTGCATACGTAACGCGTATGCGTAAAAGGCGTTGCACACGCGCCACACTCTGCGTATAAAAATATTTTTGCCTTTTTGTACCGCCTAACTGTTAGCTCGGTTGTATGACATTTTTATACCACCTGGAGAAACTTACATCTGGTTAGAAGGAAACTGGACGCGTACTTGTGCCTGTTAATCTAATAACAAGTAGTGATTTCTTCGTGTCGATATACAGTGGCTACAAGAAATATTCGTACACCATTGTGTTTGTTATAGCGCGTGTACATATTAATTAATTAGATTCAGGTATGTGAAATTTCGTACCATTTCTAGTATAATACTTTCGCGTGGCTACAAAAATTACACAAATAGAAAATTAATAAATGAAAGATTATATAAGTGCAAAAGTACAAATATAAATTTGTAGCCATCGTAGATTCTTTTCGTATCATAATCACGTGTTATTTGGCAATAGCTATAGTCGATGCATAGGATTTATGGATTATATTTGTCATTAGATATTTATACGAGTGTACATTGCATCGAGAATAGGCAATAAAGGACACACATAGGTAATGCGTGTTAATGTTTCAAATTTATATAAATTATATTTATACGCGGCCAAGTCGTGAATATAATTGTGATAAATGATCGCAGAATGGAAACTGATTGGGCGAGGTATAAAATGTTCCACGTTGTAATTTAATATAATTTAACTTCGTTAAAAAGTTGCCACACTCTTTACGTTTATAAATTTATAAAAATGAGTATTTGAAGTGTATATCACTTTTTCTCTCGCATAATGGAAAAATGAAGCAAAAACGAATGTACGAGATTGTATATATTAAAGTACCCTTAAAGTGTTCGATTAATGTCGTTTATACCTTGCCGTTTACCCGTTCGCTTCCATTTACTCGTTAACGTCGCAAGAGTAAACGCAGACGGGTAAATAACAGACCCCGACTACCTGAACTAAGGATGGTCTAACCGCAAAATACTTCAAAGTATCCACTAGTCCGATCGTCGTTCCGTACTGTAGCACAGGAAAGCCAGAAGATAAAGAAGAAGAGACTGAATTGATAATTCGATCGGCGAGTGATTCGCTAGCTTAGCTCGAGTTACACCGCGTTACGTTCCCAAGTAAAACAAGTCGGAAAGAAATATTTGAAAAAATGAAAAAACATCTTTTGAAGTGTTTTTAAACGTATGTATCTAGACTGCGAATTTTTATGCATCCGTAGGAAATTTGAAAATACAAAACTACACAGAATGCGCGTTATACGAAAGGATATACGAGACATTCAAAGTATCAGTACTTGTTTTTAAATATTTCATAGGTAAAGGAGTTCTCTGGCGAGGTTTTGCTCTTTTAAATTACATTCTCATAAATATGAATTTGCAGAAAAATCCGCAGTCTCTATTTCTTTAAACAGTATGAAATTTTGAGTTTGTTACAAGTCATCCGTCTGAGATTATCGTATTTGGCGTATCGTATTTCTAAATTACGACTGAAAGTGTATTTTTAAATGACAAAATATACGTCCAATAGACACTGTACAGTAGACGATGTACAGCTCCTTTGTTGAATAGATTCTTAAAAGGAACACGCCGAACGACATTTGATCGATCTAAATTTATCATTCTTTTTGAACCAACCATTACAGACTCGATTATTATGTAATATAGACTCACGCTTTATTCTAAATCCTCGTAATGACGGATCTCGCAGAGAACTCGATGTCAGCCATTGAGACGCATGCTCGCTTGATCCGTTCCCTGCTTGAATGATCTTTTTCTTTCTTTCTTTCTTTATTTTTTTGAAATGTTAATGAATGTGGAGTAAGGTTCGACCCGCGTGTGGTTGGACGCGCGTGTTCGCGGGCAGCAGAGCCTGTTCGTTTGTAGTTCATGCCTTCCGGTGAAGATCGAACCGGAGAAGGAGAGAGAGACAGGCAGTCTGGTTGCTAAACGTTTCAGAAAGGAATCGAATTCACAAATTGCTGATTTCGTGGACCCAGCTGCTTCCCACATCTCCGATCTACCTACGCCTAGTTAGACGACTATGCTAACACGCTGGGTTTATCCTTCGTCGATGCTTCTTAGAATTATTGATATTTTTAACACGTTCACTACCACAGTGAGCATCGGTGATCTAGGTCACCAAATTTTTTAGAATGATTAAGATAAGATAAATTTCATGAACTGGCAATAAATTTCATGGACTAAGTTTCCAGCAATGTGAATGATTTAGATAATATTGTCAAAAGAAAGTAGGCAAATAGAACGTATTTCGCAAAAATTAAATGTTACGATGTGGTATATTTCAATCTATCACGGATCCTAAAAAGAAATATATATATATATATATGAAATTTGCACGGCAATCAACCTGTTCATCTACCATGCATGTACCACATATTACAACTTTTGAATTTTCATTATGTTTTATGAAAAATTTGCTCGTCGTCTCTACCAGATTGAACGAATTCATTTCAATTCGGAACAGATTGCGACGAGTATAGTCTAGTTTTGCATCGTCGATCTTTCTGTACCATATTTATCTTAGCTTTTACCGTTACAATTATCACTCGGAAGGAAACTAAATTACAGAAATTAGCGATAACGTTTGATTTTTTGAGCACGAGAGATTCTCATTGCAAAATTCAATTTGAAAAATGAGAAATATTCGGATATCGAGGGACGGGTCAGAGATGCGTGAAATTTATCGTCGAATTGTCTTTGCTGGTATGGAGATTGAAACGAGTTGCGAAAGTTGGCATTGAGCAGAGAGGAAAATAATGTTCCGAAAGAGAAAATAAGTCACGTTTAAAAAAGATTTACTTCGTTTAATGGCACATGTTACGATAAAATGTTGCTCGCCGGGTTGTTCGCTTCGGTACTTTACGCTTCAACTTCTCTACTCTGCTGTCTGCTACTTGCAACCAACGTCTGACCTATTTCTTTCTCCAGTCGATCAACAATAAATTGCCAGTCAAAAGATGTCTAGAGAATTTTCAGGAAACATTCTCACTAAATTATTAGCTTTCTTTCGTGACGAAAATCGGACAAACATAGGAGAGATTTGAACGCGTTGGTTTTCGAACATTCAACGTTTTTACACGAAACTTTTTAAATAATTCTTGTGGAAAGAGATCGTACAAGGAACGAAGTTACAAAAAGTTGTGGAAAGAATTGTAGTTGTTATCATTGATTGATGGCGATGCGTGTTATAAAAATAAAAAGAATTGATTAAATCTAAAAATTTATGGTGCAATATAATTTACAAGATGGAAATAAAAATAAAAGGCGATTCGATAATATTGCATAATAACGATTTATGTACTTCATAAACACCTATTTTTACGAGAAAATACATGATTAAAATTTCTTAATAAAAAGTAATCCGCGCGGTGATTATTATTTGGCCTCTCATAAGCGAGTTTTATTAAAGAAGAAAAAAGAAATATGTATGTAATACGAACAGAAAGTAAATATTTAACGCGATCTTTTTTCAGATCGAATCTCTTAATTATACTTGTACATATCCAATTATTGAGCCATTTTAGCTTTTACCTCAAATATTATCTTACTTTCTGGGTTAATCGATAAAGAGATTTTAACGAAAGCTTATTACATATTGCAATATAATTTTTCGCCGGTCTTTGATCTCGGCGTTCAATTGAATTGATCTCAGGGATCATTTACTTTCACGAAGAATCTCTACCGTTTTATCTGGAATAATATTACAACTTTTAAAAGATCTTTTCCTTTCGCCCGTAACAATTTCTAACGATTGGCAAACTCATAAAATTGTTTTCGAGCCAAACGATAAGTACGGTCGTGAAATCTCAAGACTTCGACTGATTCTTGATAATTTGTAAAACAGTACGTTCGACTTAACAGAAAACGAAATATAAAATCGATCGTAAAACTTTAAAACCTTGCCTGATCGCTTTCGATTTCAACGATGAATAATTTCCACGTGCGGACTTATCGACCAAACAAATTAATTCTCAATTTGCTAATCGACTGAAAAAAAAAAAAGAAAAAGTGGCATCGCGTACGAATGAACGAACGATAGTGAGAGCAATGGAAACGATCCGTTCGTCAAACCTCACCTGGCGTGACGTTTTAGTAAGGTGAATGGAGTCCCCCCTTTCTTTCTCTTCCCCACTATCGTGTGCTCCAAGTACATGATTCTTATGGGACGAGTGGAGAACGCGATTACTTTTGTCCATTCAATGAAATCAGATAAATGCGAGGTGGCAAACGATTTATCACGTGAGTAATACTCACCACGAGGAAAACTCGAGAGCGCGTGGGCTGCCGAAATTTCGGCAAATCATTATTTATCTTTCTTCGTATTAATCAATTTATGCGAAAGTTTCAAAGTTTTTATTGTTTCGCATTTTACAAGTAAACGACAGAACAAAGTAAAGGAGAAATGTCTTAAAACCATGGTAAGACACGGGGAGGTTCGAAAGAGTTTCAAAATTTCTTTGATAAAATTACTTATTTTATCAGATAGATCGAATTATTACCTATTATTCATAAGATAAACATTTTCACTGAAAAATTTCATAAATCTTATCAAATTGTTCTACATTTGAGAGGCCAAATTACCTTGCTGAACTCGTGTTCATATCGAGCAAATTTTCTTATCAACGACGATTTGATAATTAGCAAGACTATCAGCGTTGGAAAACGTTAAATATTCTGTTTTAACATAATGGACTAAGTTACTCCGGCTATTTGTTGTCCTTCGTTACTTGAAAATGTTCCTCTGCCAATCTTACTTTTCAATCTTCCGTAAATATTCAATATTTTTTATACCAGTGCGTGTAATTCAACGCGAAATCATGAAACGAAAGTTATATCACGGCTCTCAGTGCGGTAACGGTTAATTTCGTTTGTCGAGTCGGTCGGGGCTCGTTATCTTTCCTAGCAGAGCATTAATAATTATGTATCGAACACGTGACTTACGTGAGCTAAGCTGGCGACAGCCAGACCAAAGGTGAACGCGATGTGTACCACCGTCGGAGGATTGTCCGCGGTCCACGTGATACAGGATGCACAGCCGATCAGCACCAGAAGAAACGTTCCCAAGGTTTCGGCGAACAGCTTCAACAGAAACTCGAACTTCATCACCTCTTCGAGGCCGACGAAATCTTTCATGCCTGGACAGAACCAACAAGAAGAACAAGAAAATAACGTGTGACCATTCGGATTACATCGTCGAGCAACATTTTTCCATTCTCGTTGTAACATTTTGTTGCTAATTAAATAACGCATGAAAAGACATGGAAGACGTTTCTCACTGTCCGTCTTTATTGAAACGTCAAATCTCGTAGTGTATTGAACAAATGAGCGCGGACACAAGCGAATATTCGTTATTGTCGGTGTCGTCTTTTTAAGCATACGTTGCGATGATTGTTATCTTTAACAAAAGAAATCCCGTCTTCTTGTCTGCTGGTGTATCGATCATTCGAATACAGGTATGAATTTTAATTCATTGTGCCGACGTTTTTGTACTTGTTTGCTTTCCTTTCTTTCTTTTCGTTACCTTTCTGTTCTTTCTTTCTTTTTCCTTTTCTTTTTTTTTTTTTTTTTTTTTTTGTTCACGGAGAGGGGAGAGTAATTATGCAACAGAAGTCAATGAAACAGATGGCGCAAAGCCGCTGCGTTCTATAAAACAAAGGGAAAGGTGTAAACAGAATGCGCGAAAAATGTTCAGTGGGGCGACATTGTCGAAATTCTGTTTTTCTGATTATCGTTGGACGAATATTATGTTGAGCTAAAAGCTATTACGATCGCAACACACGCTAAATTGTCATTACGTAATTGACATAATGGATGCCACGACATAATGATACCGCGATTTCATATAAAGAAATCTAATTATATTCTAAGGTAACTGTACGTGCTGCAATTTGCATTTAAAAAACTGCAAAGATATTTGTCGCTTTTGAAGTTTCATTTTACGTTATAAACATTGCCATTATCACGTTGTAAATTAAAATAAAAACACACGAATGCATATTTTTCGCCAGTAAAATAACGAAAAGAAAGTACGTGCAGTAAAAGTAAGAAATGGCAGTGGCGAGAAAATTTTCTTACACATCGACGATATCAAAATTGTCTAAAAATAAGGACCAATTAAAGTTCCTTTGTAACGATCAGTATATCCTGAAACGACATGAGTGTTTGCCGTGTAATTTATTATTTATTATCGAACCAAACAAATCAATTTACTATTGAACCAACAGACGGAGATATCGCCCATATGCGTGCGAACTATCGGCATAGTTGGGAACACTATCCAGAAGCGCACATTTATCAAAGAATCATTGACAATCGTAAGAAAATATATTTTCTTCTACGATCATCGTGTACATTGCTCGTCTTACTAATGAGAATTTAAATTTATCGCGAATCATATATCGAAATAGATGAAGTTGGAGTGTAAATTTTGCGATCTAATCCTTTCTGATTGAGCGATAGAACTCTGTGATTCATGTAATCTATTCAATTAACTATTACTATTATTCCTTTAGAAACAAATGGCGAATGGAAAGAGATATACACGAGCGCGTTACGTTGTAATTCACATAGCGATTAGATGATATCTTAAAACAATGACGATAGACCGATAGCACGGGTGCCAATTTTAGCAAGCTACAAAATTTGTCGACGCGCATCAAATTAGCTTTTCGTTTTGTCGATTCGAAATTCTATATCGATACCCTGTCGATATTACATAGATTACGTAAATTTTGAAGCTGTTCGAACAGGCGCGCGTTACACATGTTCGCGATATCGTATTCTATCGTATCCCATAATTTTAAATATTTCGACGCGTGACTAGTGTTCGATTCGCCATCGCTTTTCTAAGATGTTAATAAACGACATACCTTTCCAACCCTTGCCCATTTTCCTCTCGATATCGCAGGCAAGACGGTCGAACAAAGAAGCAACAGCGTCCTCCCTTCGATCTACCACCCCGGTTCTCGTTCTTCACAACAAACGAACGTCAGCAGCGGATTGTTCTCTCATCGGAAGCTAGCTACCATTTCCCGAGAATATCGATCACCGATCACCGGTCACAAGGAACAATCTTTCCCTCTCTCTCCCCCTCTGCCAACCTTTCTCTCCCCCTCGTCTAAAGACAAAGGATCCTTTCGAAATAAGAAGACAATGGTAACAACTTATCACCTCGATCGCCGGCCACGACTATCGCGGTGTTTTATCCGGCGTAACGGGAAACTCGAACACGGTAAAAAAGCGTGGCAGAACGATCGAAGACGAGGGTTCCGTGGCTTAATGAAGCGAAGCGGAAGGAAAGACGAGAATAAAAAAAAAAAAGAGAAAAATGTCTGTTTCACGGTGGTGGCGCACTGGTTCGCGATGTTCGACGATACACCACGTGGAGTCTCTGGGCTATTGAGTCTGCGGAGCGCGGGTTTCGCCTTCATATATCGCTGTTCTCCACTGCTGTCCTCCCCCCAATCGACACGCAGATCCCTCCTTTCTCACCTCCTCCACCTCCAGTCTGTTCATCATCGTAGCCCCACTCAAAAACTCATTCAAAACGGAATCCGTATCTGTTTCGCATCGTATGGTCCTGCGGGCCAGGATACCTGCAATCGCGAGGCGTAGTCTCGGACTTCGTATCCTTGACATGTCGCAGGTTAATGTATCCCACGCGCGCGCTCCTCTAACGGATCGTGCCGATTTTAACGCTACCAAGCTTTCCAGCCAACCAACCGAACCAACACGGATTCGACGATCAAGATGTTGTAATTACCACGAAGCGGTCCGATGTAACTACATTTACCACGGATGTAATTATGTTTCTGGTCATCGCAGAGGCTGTTGTCTTTTGTAACGTAACTCGGATCTTAGGCGGCGTAGAAGGATCTACGATCTCGCGATCGCGTTGCGGGGAACGGCCGATGCGCAATTAAATTTCGCGGAGGCGTAGATATCGGTAGCTTGTGCCAGGGAAACCAAACTGCAGCCAGAAAAAAGGGATACTATATTGGATAACGAATTCCTTGCAATTTTCGTGAATTAGATTAAGTAGGAAATTGGCGAAGATTATTATCAGACATTAGCGGTTTTTATGAAATTCGAAGGTATAAAGGCGACGAAATGTAAATAATATGCGAAAAAAATATCTAAAATATAATACTTATTATGATATTTAACAAACAAGATGATCATCTGTTTTGATTCCGCATTTCTAAATGATATTCGTGAGAATACGAATTTGCATAAATATCCGCCGTCTAATTATCATCGTTGTAGCGAAGTAGATGAGAAACGTTAAATGGGATTATCGATATGAATTTAAGAATTTGATATGCAATTAGCTACCTAGATACACGAGAGTGGTGTATTTATGCATGATAGGTGCGTTATATGATACGATTATACGATTATCGTGGCAGGGACGTGATTATGTTCTCAGTTTTCAATACTTTTTTCACTGCAACTGATATTCTTAATTTACATTGAACTTACTTTCTGTCAGTAGTACAACGTATCGACATACTTGAATATACTTTAGAAAAAGTAATTATAGACGTACTGCAATGTACATTTTCTTATTTCAAAGAATTTCAATGTCGCGCTTGCGTTACTCAGATAAGTTATCACAATTATAAACTTAACTACTGGTATATTTTACGTATTCCAATGACGCACTGTTGTGCCAGCGTAAATTAAAGTCTACTGGATGAGATCCGAAACATTCTATATGAAAAACAAATGATTTGAACAAGAAAATTCCAAGATTTCATATGTGCGTCTGTATGTAAAATTGAATTAATCTCGCAATTTTATATTACCATATTTTGTATCCATGCGAATGTACCGTAATTCTTTCTAAACTTATACCGATTGTAGCTTATTTGGCCATTGGGACATTATAAAGCAGCTTGATTCGGGTAACGTTCTTTTAATTCACCATAAAACGCACAGTCATGAACAACTGAAAAGATACCTCGTCTGTGTGAATGTTAAACCGTCAGAAGATCAATGTCGAATAACACATTACGTTATGAATTGCAAATCAGTAATATTTAAGATATTTTATAGTTACGTTACGATGTAAATTCTATAAGTATAAACTAGGATGGAAGTTTTCTCGTATAGAATTCATTTAAAAATATGTTTTTCACCTGTCATATATGTTCATATTAATAAATCATACCTATACAGACGTGTACGTATATAAATAATCGTACAACGACGAACATTCGTCTTTGTTTTTAAACTTTTAGCTTTAATTAAAATATTCATTGGAATGCGCGTTATTGTCAAAGGATTTGCAACACCACGTTCAATCAGGATATCCTTTCAAATTGCAATTTTATCGTTCAATTTTATATATATAAAATGTATAAATTTCAAGATACAGATATCGCATCCAATTTTTCATTATACACCCTGTACGTTTGTAAATCTGCGTTCGTCGGACATTCCTTCGTCCGTTCCTTTCATCATACTTTTTCTGCCTCTCATCCGACTGATTCGATCGTGTTCTTACATAATGCCTGTTGGGTTTAGTTTTTAAACTAGAGGAAGGTGATCGAGCAGATCGTAGCACGCAGTTTCGCGAGAATCGCGCGAAACGATCTTCGTTCGACTTTGCTATAGCTACGCGTCACATAAAACATATATCTTTTACGTTTACTTTGAAATATTACTAACTGGTTGTAGATGTTAATGGTTGAAAATAACGATAACAATTAGCAGATGATCACACACACAAGATTCGGATATTTACAAACGTTTGGTGCTATTGCTAATCGTAACTAACAAGGCCTCATCTTATGTGTTTGTTTCAGTGATATCATCGAATGCAGAACAAGGTGATATCAACAAGGTAATTACAAACATCACGAGTCAACAGTGGCATGTAAATATCGTACGGAGTAATATGCACGCATATTCATTTTCCAGTTATCAGTGGTTATCTATGAGCGGCGTTGTTCTACAGACAGATAATTAGGCTAGTCGAATTCTTGGAGATTGCAAAACTGCACCGCACTGCCGTTACACATGTCCCACGATAGTAATTAAGTGCCATTAATTGGGTCACTGCGTAGCGAGGTATCTCCTGCAAATAGATCCTTCGCGCACCTGCTGCTTCATTTGCATCGTTCGGTCCTACGAACGGGGTTCAACGAATGTTCGCTTCTTTTTGCATTCGTTAATTTTTCACCGATTCGCTTCCCTGTAGATCATATCCGTTGTTACATAAAAATTTGGATTTATTCCTTTTCACACTTACATTTGTTTGCAAATCATACTCGTTGTTATCTAATCGGTTTCTTATGTTCGAAAGTTTGAACGTCCCTGGTAATCGAAACGAAAATCCGAAGGAAAGTGAAATATCCCAACTCTGCTACAATTCCTTATAAGCTTTTACGATTATATCGATTTGAAATTGGATACGCATGAATGTAATTTTCTAAATTGGCAGACAGTGTGCAGGGATACGTATCGAAATGCCCTGTGCAAAGATATGTAGGTTCTTCGGACGATAATTAAGTACCTTTAATTGGACCCGTGTACCGGAGGAATGGTTTCTGCAAACCATCGGCAGGTAGCACACCTGTGTAACTATTCACTCGCGTCGTTTATAGCTAAGCGAACATGAATGGGCAAGAAAAAGAGCGATATCTGTGGCATCTACAGGGTGATTCAGAAACACCGTTGCACGCATTTTTGAAATTGTGTCGACGTAACGCGACTAACGCGCGAGAAATGAAATTACAGTGGGAAATGTAAACGTTCAAGTATTATGCAGATGTTATTAACGAGAGACGATAGGAGATTAGATTTTTACTCGATTACGGTAAATGTCACTATAGCATTACTTTCATCTTCCATTCCTAAACCGCACCTACGACATTATCAATTCAAGACGCAGTGAGTCATAAAATGTTAAAACGAACGACGTGTTTCCAATACGATGTTATCAATCGCCGAAGAACGTTGTTCATAGCCATTAAGGGGACGTCCTTGTCGATGCGACGAGCGTCGATAACTTAACAAAGTGGCAAATCGTCGCTGTCTCGTACGCAACTACGAGAGTTTACCAGAAACAACGATTTCAAAAATAGCCTTTCGCAAAAGGATACCGACCCGATCTATTCTCGTAGGAAGTTAAATGTCAAATTTCACGACCCTTGAGCGAACAATGTGCAAACGTAACCCGCGGCGTATTTCGCAAACTCCGTGCCCCAGAAAGTAACAAGGGCCTCAGGGCTGTACTTATAAGTTTGAAGAGCTGGCGGGGTGTACGCGCAAACAAAAAATCATATAGATTGTCTATTATTTGCATTACTGGTTTCCGCGAGCCGGGATATAATTGTACGAGAGAAGGGACAAACACCACGGAGCAATATGTTCTGCTGTTTTAATATTTTCTAGAAGTTTTCTAGATTTGTAGCCCAAGGCGATTGTCGATGAACGTACGATACTAAAAAGAAACTAAAAAGTTACCGATGTTACAATCGTAAGTATGGAAATTCGTATTTTGATAAATCCACTTAAACAAATGAAATCTAAACGGAGATTTATTTCATTTGCCGAATATTGTGATTAGTACTATACTTTCGATATATTCTAGATTTTTGCGTATTATGTGCGTTTTTGCGATTTTAAATTTCCTATCAGTGGATAAAAGACCACGGTCTAATCGTAAGAGATAGTTTAGTTATACTGTTTAGTCAATGGTTTCTAGTCGCTTCATAAAGTTTCGACGAAATTTTCTCAAATTACACCGCAGAAACGGTGGGAATATTTTTAGGCAACCTGACGATCGTACCGCTGGTACTCGCGTAGTTTCGTCATTTTATCCTTTGACTTTCCCTCTTTTTTCGTTTAAGACGTAACACGTTCAGTTGCGCGAGCATTCAATAGGAATTGGGATAGTTTCAGTGAACCCTGCCGCAACGACAACAGCCAAGTTCGTAAGCACGATTTATTACCAGCCTAATCCTCTTGCTTCTCTGCTTATGAACTGTTTCGCGCGTCAATTTCCGACCGAAAAGGAATGGTTCCTATTTTACCGTGTAGTGAATGTGCCACGAAATTGCCACAATTATATCGTGCACCGTGATCATTCTTTTCTCTACGCCGTCTACAAAAACACGTGCTCCCGCGAAAACTTTCCTTTTTCAACGATCCGCGGCTGGAAATTATTTAGGAAAAGATAGAGATTTCGCGTCACGTTGGTTCACGAACGTTAAGATCGTACGAGAGATTTACCGACGTTGATATTTACGTATGGTAAAAGTTTTCAACGCTAATGAACTTTGTTTAACGATTCGCTATTTCAGTGAAAACACTAATTTCCAGTGAAACTTCCTGCTTTTGTGGATCGAAGATTATTTTTATATTATAAATCTTGCTGTTCGGTCTGAGAACCGATAGAGAAAGTTCCTCTTGTTTTTTAAACGAGTTTCCACGTTTGTTAGTTAAGAGAATGCTCCGATAAAGGAGGATTTACAAGAATGATTACTCGAACGTTATACTTTAAAATGTGATCATTGTTTAATATTAATGATATTTTAACTCTCTATTGGTAACGAGAGAACGTGTTTCCTTTGTGTCTGATATATGGTACGGGTATGTGAGTATTTGCGGTATAATGAAAAACGAGACTGATTTTCACATAAACGTAACGACGTTAGTATATCAGAATATTGAAATTGATATAGAATAAAAAGATAATGATATAATATTCACTGAATCAAGTACCCCATAGGATAATAAAACGAGCGAAGAGAATAACAGCAACAGTACGGTATAACCAATAATATGCAATAATCATTTCCACATAATTTACATAGAAGAACATACAGGTGTTTAGCAGATGCTATTACTATTGTGGAATATCATCGCATTTAGATGTCTATCCACTCGATTCTGTTTCTCGTTGGTACACGATCATTCGTATTGTATTGCGTAAATTCACAATTTGCTTTGATGGAAGGAATTGCGACGTAGCGATTATTTAGAATCCGCGCTATAATTGCTACCTCGGTTACGGTTGTAGCCGAAATTGACAAGCGATGAGTCGGTTTCCTGGGCAGGAAACAGCCGCTAAGTTTCTAGGAAATAGAATGGAAAATAAGGTGTTGCGCGAATTTTCACGGTGCGCACAAGCTGTGTATGAGAATTGTGCTGGAAGAAGGAAAATTACCTTAACGTAACGTACGAATCCGCATGATGAACTGGCTGAACGAACACGTTTACCTGTTACGTGATAATAGTTTTAATCAGCTCCTCCATCGATGTCAGAATTTTTTACTAATGACTTGCCGCGGAGATTCATTCATTTTCTAGAAGCGTATTTCGAAACGGATTTCAATCTTTCGGTTTACCGCGAAATTCTCTTTCACGTGTTTCGTTTGGTGCGCATTCGCATTCAGCAAATGGACAATTTTTGTAATGCTGATTACAACTCATTCGTTTTAACCTTTATTCCTCATGATAGAGATAAAGCGCACCGAAACGCGCTCACTTATCATCGATTCTTACCGAGAAATGATATAGAAAAAATGTCTATTGACAAAGTTCATTCGGGGTACTGTATATCTTACTGTATATCTTATCAGCGAGAGACAAATGCCGCGGAAACAATTGTAATAATAGAAACTATGTCGTAAATTAAATATTAATAAACAATATAAAAAATCATTATTTTCTTTTACTTAAAAAACGGACAGAAACAAGTTGAAGCATATCTAACGTTATTGAAACCCGCGTATCAACCGTGATATTAATTAAGCCAGGACAGATTTCGAATAACCCGGGTATCCTTTGCAATTGCGTGATTTTATCGATGGTAAAAATCATTAAAATGTGTGGCGTGGTGTGACGATATTGACGGCAAAACCGCAGAAATAATCAAAGCACGAGCTCGTAAAATCTCCGTTACGCTTATTCACGTGTTGCGGTCTACAGTGTGGTGGGACGTCGCCATCAAAATATTCTTTAAACTGTTGTACGTAATCGAAACCTGAAATTAAATATACCCGACGTCGCAAAAGGTTGCAAAGAGCGTACTGTTGGCCTGGGGCAATTTTCTCGAGCGGAAATTATGAATGTCAGTGCATAGAAAGGTCTGTATAATGGGATGCATAACACGGCGACGCTGATGTCATAATCCGAGCGAAAAACGAATATTTCATTTCGCTGCAAACGAAGATAAATATCGTTTATAATTTAGATGTCAGAGAAATTTAGCGACATAATCGAAATGTATCATTATGAGTATAAATAACGTCCGAATGTACTTTGTTTCGGTCGAAATTTGTCCAGCCACCGACAAATTTATCGTTAAGTATCTCCTGAATTCTGTACTCTTCGAGATTGTTAATAAATTCACGTAATCGTTGCGTATTCCTTACTGGATAAGAAATAAAGTTCTTCTATTGCTTAATAACGTGACTTTCGTGTGTCTTGTATAAAAAAAATTATTAATTATCAAATTATATCCCCTTCGAAGCAATTTCACTTTTATTCGAAATATTTTCCCCTATTAGGAGTGGTTTCCGAGATATTCGCAAGGATTGACTTAAGTGGCACATCCTGTATAATAAATAACGAATCACATAATGAATGACTTTCCTGTATCTGTAATGTTTATCATCGATGACGCAGTTTACCGAGAAATTCTTTTCTTCGCATCTTTCAACATGTAACGAGGATATGGATAAAAGAATGGAAAGAGAAATAATTTAATAATAAACCGACTATTTGCAATTATCTGCCCTCGATCTTCGCTAGGTAGACGTTGAAACAGGAACGCGCGTCTCTCCTAAGAAGACGTCGTCGTTGACGAGATAATCAGCAGACTACGTATCATTATGCGTTTATGGAAAATTTGAAGATGCAAAAATGCATAAAATGCGTATAACACGCAAAAGAATATAACATATGCAAAGTATAGTACTCGTTGTGATACTTGATAGGTGAAACAATCCTCTATTTAGATTCCACTTTTTTAATTATATTCGCATAAATATTTATATGCACAAATATCTGCAGTCTTAGTAATCAGCAACGGTCGTGAATTTGCTATGTTCGATCGATGTATGCGACGTACTTCTTCGAAATGCGCATTTTCACTTGCAATGATCGATACGTATGGCTAAATCGTCTCTGGTACGTTAGATTATACGCGGGTATTCACAATGTTAAATTATATCAATCTCTATCGAACTGGGTCAGGTTTGGGTTATCTTTAACGAACGAAAACGAAAGCTTTATCGCACTTCATATCGTTTAACTTGACTTTGTTATCGTTAATATCGCGGCGTTCGACACTGTTTGAAGCTCTCAAGTCAAGAAGTCTCTTTCAAGAGTCCCATTCGAAAAGTTTATTATAGATAGGATCGAATAATTAAACGAATATCCGACTTGCAGTTTAATTTTTCTCTCTTTTCTAGGAAACGGTATAGCAATTTCGGTGTGTTATACTAAAACAGCAGCAGGAATGTATTAATAAAAATACGCGTTATGTGTAACGTAATGTATTAACGCAAGTAATTACATATATCCTTCCATAAGCGCAAATAAGACTAGTTTAGAGATTCAGTTTAATAATTATAGAAATAAATAAATCATATAAGGTACGATTATTCAAGTTAACATAATAGAAAACTGACGTGCCATTGTTGAATGTGTTACTTATAGCGCAACAGCGAGAGTCTGAGGAAGTTAAACGAATATATGAATACATATACGAACAGTTCATATTGATGTGAAATTTAATAATTTAAATTATCCTCAATCGTTTCTTCCAACTCATATTTTAGCATTTATTCTTCGTATGGATGTTACATGCTTCTATGCACCACCTATCGTCCTGATCAAACGCTTTAAACATTCTTTCCCGCTTATTCTTTCCCGTTTGAACGTAATATTTTTAAATTAACGATAATTTCCACTACGTCGTAGTATCCTAAGATAATTAGTATCTTAAATACCCTACTATCGAGAAAAGGCGCAACGCTCTCTGCACGTTTAAACGCATTCGTGCACGTGTGCACACGAAGGCAGCGTGGCATCGTCGAAAAGTACAACGTGACTGCTCTCAATTTTGTTTTTCTGTTTAACGAAAGAGACAAATCGTGGACGAAAGAGCGATGATTTTATTACAGGTATTCTCGGATAGCGCGACGCCACGAACACTGTAAACATCGACGTGAACCCGTATCGTGTAATTACGTATTTTGCCGGTACAGCCGGTTCGGAGCATGTGTGAAGTTAATCAATCCAGTTAGAGCGAAAACTGGTCATTACGGTGGTCTGTTAACGGCAAGCAAATGGTAGCCAGTCATCGGTTCACGCATCGTTACCTCTTTCGCCTTATTTTTGCTCGGTGTTTATATTTTTTGCCAATTCTAGATCGACGATATTTGAATTGTATTTATTCGACGACACGTGCAACGTTCTGCGTAAAAAGACAACACATGTTACTTTGTTAAACCGGTTTTTCAGTAATACGAATAATCCACTAGCCCGTAAATGTACCCTGGTAAAATATTCCTCTTTCTACAATTTCTTTTCTTCTTCGTAATAATTCCAGTAGGAAATTCAATGAATTTTATTCGAAATAAATGGAATTTCAATAGATCGAAGATCCACGAGTACAACAAGGAAGTTATGGCTTAATATATGCAGTTTTCAAAGCCTTTGGAAAACTTGATACAAGAGTAAACACATTTTTCTCTTCTTATTGCACATCTATTTCTCTGTTAGTCTTTATTATTGTTCAGCCTGTCTTCGCTATGCATCGGTATGCGACTCCATTTTCATTTAGCATGCATTCCGAGTTGGTAGCACGCAGAAGAAGCTCATTGTCGTAATAGGCTAGTGTAGCTACCATTGGAATTTTTTTTCAATCGAAACAGATCGATTGTAGTTCCAACTATAATACCGTTTTCTCTTATTAACCTGTTATTTATATTTCAAACCTTCGATAATACCGTACAGAATACTTTGAAGCTAAATTCTATTACAAGTAATTCCTACTTCGTGTCTCATCACTGCTTTTTTGAAAAAAAGAAGAGAACTTACTTTTCCAACGCGATATATGGGATCGAGTAACCCATTAAAAATTAAACACTTTGCGAGAAGATCGAGCGCATCGACTTCCTTATTTTCATCGTCGTAAGTTCCATAAACGCGTTGCACGTTCTTATTATTTTAAGATCGTTCTCTGTCGTCTAAAAAACTTTGCGGTGTTTGAAAAGTTTATCTTAGAAATTCTTAAAATGAAAGAGAAACAAGTATGTCTAACAGCGTTACGATGCAAAGTTTTATTGGTCGCTAATTCACCGTACAAATTCATTCGTCAATTATCGACCGTCTGTTAATTCATGGAAGTTGTCCTTATATCTATAAATTATTTACAAACGCGACATGCAATCGTTTCAAATGTAACTATTTGCTCTTCGTTGTATTGTCGTTCCTTGTTGTCGGTCAAAGTTCAGCTGCGTGTCGGTTAGGTATATTAATTCTATTATTCTCGCATCGCGGTTGGAAAAGATATTACGCGTATGTAACGCGTGTTTTACCAAGAAGGTCGTTTCGGGTTCAGCAAGACGAGACGGAACATGGAAATTACTTCCAATAAAATTCATCGTAAAACTATTTTGCACAACGTTGTTAAGCCTTTCACCGTGGACCTCGTACGTCGTACGAGCACATCGAAAATTACAAACTATTATGATTTATAAATCTTACGACGATCCACGAATTCATTATGTATTTCCTATTATGTAATCTACGGTAAGAGGAGTACATACATCGATAGACAGATAAATTAGTATTAAATATATAATTCACATGAAACAACATTTTCCTCCAAGTTCTGCAACATAGTTATCGCAGCACGCTGTCCGTTTTAATCCGCAGCGAAAGGATTAATTCTGATTATTCGACCATAAGTACGAACGACGAGACAGAAACCACTTAGCGCGTAATTTTCTAGTTTGACGATTAGCCATGAATGAATAATACGGCATGTTTCTCGGTAAGTAGAATTCCGAACTCGTGCCACTCGGCTCTGTTTAGTAGACATAACACGTAGTAACTTGTTGTACCCGAAAGATTCGCACGATCCGACTCGCGTGCGACGTGCAATCAAAGTCAAGGTGAAATCTGGAAATTTCCAAACGTCATGGTTGAATCACGCCGGTGTACCAGATCTCTGTTACACCAAGATCGGAGAGATCGTGTCGTGTCGCGGCATCGAGAACCTGACTTTCTATGAACGGTATGATAGATCAAGAAAGATCAATCTTTTTCTATTTATGTTCTTCGGCAAGACGCTGAATATGGAGCGCGTAGCGTTGAATAAAATTGTTTCGCTACGCGTAACGAATGGATGGATACAGGTTGTCGTTTTCTACGAAGCAATACATTTTTCAAAAGATCTTTCGGAAGTCGATAGAGAGAGAATTTGTACTGCGTAAAGAGAATAGACGCGTTGAGTCGTGCGCTACAGAAGGAGTATGTTCTGTTTAATTTTGGTCAATCCGTTTGTATCGCAGAGGATGTTCTGTTTGCCATTTAGGGATCGAAGTTTCTCCTTTCATCAAATCTTTAGCAGGCCGAAGCATTTGAGTCAGTTGCTTTCGGTGAACTGGAGCAGGTATCGAGATTTGTAGTAACAGTAACACGATTTTTTAATTTCGGAAGTTTATTAATTAGAACGACGTAAACTAGAGGTGCACGCGAATGTAAATAAATCGTATAGCATTTAAATAAATCATACTAATTCATACGTAATAACGAATGATGGTTGTACGATGCGAAGAATCTGAATATCTATTTATGAGTGTAATTTATTTATTTTTAACGATCGCTATAATTTACGTCCAATTAATGGATTTACGTTTTATTGAAGTTATACGCTCGAATACATTATACGTAAATTGATGGAAGATCGTAAATGTCTATACATAGATTTTAACGGAGAGAGTAATAGGTCAACTTTAATTAACGAACATTAATTTAATGGCCGACATTTTACAATTAAAAGATAATATTATGTTAATCGAACTTACAGTTATAAGTAGTCCAATTTCTGTAAATACTAAGCAAATTAGTTACAATTGTTACTCAACAAGTCTTTGATACACGTAACCATCGTCATTTGCATGAATTAGCATTGTATCATATAGGCAACAGCGAGTCGCGATCTGTCGAGAATTCTTTCAGTCAAATTAAAATTAGCAATCCATGTATCGCGACTTCTCCGTCGATAAATTGCTAATTGAGAACGATTTTCTTATTTCAGAGATTTTTAAATACCTTAAATTGTTAAAAATGAAAAATCTTTTAACACTTTCTTATGCATTCTCCGAATGTTTCATACTAATTTTCCAAAACATTTTCTACCGCACGATAATTCATTTATAGAAACACAAACATTTGATATACTATCGGTCTTTCGAACAACGTATAAGAAATTCAGATACATGTATTTGGTATTTAATGCGCGCAAGAACTATAACACGTGGTTGCGTTTAAAAAAGACATACAATAGACACAGATATCCATTACGAGCGATGGAAGTTGTACGTGGTGTTTTAATTACTTCTTGGTATAGCTCAACATGACACACAATAAACGAAGTGGAAAATTTTTTCTGCCCGTTTCCTCCGTATAACTCGCATAAAACAGTGTGAGTTCGGCAGGACACAACGTGTCAACAAATTTCATGGTAATTGCGCAATTATCTCTCTCGAAGGACATACGAGTCCATGTAAACGTAGATAACGTTGTTCCTTGCAAGATGCGTCACCATGAAATAATCGCATATCAAATTAATGGATAGCGATCACGTGCTTTTTTTCCTTTTTTTTTTTTCTCACCGGAAATACATTTGTCGGTATTGACTGGTTTTGCAATACCGTGTATCAAGTCTCTCGTTTCGTACATTTCCACACCTTTGCGTTATGTGGAAATGTCACGCACCAATATGCTAATAGGTGCTACCGAATTTATATTACTTCCTACTATATTCCATCCTACACTACAGGTAATAGTTCTTCCATGTAGAATCGTGTAGGAGCAGTTGGTCGTTTACTTAGTATAATTATTGAAATTACGCAATTTAGTAATTAGAACGTTATTTAATTACAGCGAAAGATATAACGAAATACTTATACTTGTGGGAATAGCCACGTTTCGTTTTAATATATGGAAATAATATGTAAAAAGGTTATTGCAACGAACAGATCGAAATAATTTACAATTTATTCACACGTGCGAGACAAATTTATTACTGTTAATGCTTCCAAAGTAGATTTCTAGACTACCACTGTTGATCTTGAAACTGACAAGTCTATCTCAAAATTGTGCGAATGTTCCGCACATTAACGCTAAGTTCATTATGAGCTTTGTCTACATTATCGTTAGGAAAATATTTATATTACATGAAACTAACATTTATTTATACCGTTGTCAATGTTTCGCAGAAGAAACCTTTCGTTTTCGTCGAGTCTACCTAACATTTTCGATCTAATTGCGCGTATAAAGTCAGCCTTTACTCATTACGTTACACATTATACGATGTTCTATGTAAATCTACGTTATACCAAATTCTCGTGTCGGAGTATGCAAATTGTGAAATAACTTGATACAATATTATGAATTAAAAGTGACGTAAGATAGTATAGAAGGGAGTGTAACGCAATGACTAAAATCGTAATGTAAAATTACCATGTGTGTCGTTACAATAGAAGAAGATTAGAATATGGCGGTACTTACGATTATACCTATCTTGAACGTCTTCGTCATCCTTTACGCTCACTGATGCATGACGTTGCGATCTCTCGGTTTCAGTAAGTCCTTCCGGAAATACGGTAGAGACATTCATAGTACCAGTTGACTTGTAAAACTGCGAACAACACAGAATACTTATTTGCTCGATTTTGAAATTTATTCACCTTTGAATTATTAATTGCAATCTGATTTTCTGAAAATCACTCTGAATCACTGTTTTAATTTAAATTCAAATATCATTCTAAAGGCAATTTAATTTGAAAACCACGTACTCATGGATCATGCTCTGATCCATTCTCTATTCCTGTAACATGAGTTTCTCATTGTCACTGTAAATGTTTAAGACAAGTAATATATCGGCTAAAATAAATATTTAACGAACGAACGCAATTTACATTCATCACTGTTGTCGAAGTAAACACGCGTGCAATTAACAGAAATTTTAATTTCGTTCGGTGAGGAACGTTCCGTGATACTGTTGGATCGTGTTTGTCCGATCGTGTTTCCGGATCGTATTAGTGATATTGCTAATTCGACGTTTAAATTCGATCTATTAGCATCCTAGCTGACAACGTATCGCAAATGTTAGCGGTAATTTTCGATACCGGAACGATGTTTGTCAAACACAGGAATCAACCGTCTGTAAAAATACGTGCCAGCGAAGGTAAAAACAAAACGAATAAAATCGATTTTAGCTATTAAAATTTCCAACGGTCAGTCGCGAAAAGTGGTCGATTGTTACGCCTTTTTTATACCACGAATATATTATAAGCGAAATGCTTTTTTTCCCCTACCGTAAACATATATTCGTTCTGGTATTCGGTATTAATGGAAAATACTGTTCAATACATTACACAACTATAGTTTACAGACGATAAAACACTAAATTTCAGGTTTATTCTTAAAATACGGAAATACGAAGTACGAAATGAGGGAAGAATTTTTGCGATCAGGTCTGTAAACTTTTCAAGGCACACTAGAAATTTCTCAAATATCATACGCACTTTTCCTACGATATAAATACACCGCGACCGTGTTCTCCCATTTTATATTCTCGAGATATTGTTTGATAAAATTGAACTCAATCGTTATCAATGCATCGTTATCATGCTATGCGCGTTACACTTTCGAAAAGAAACTAAACCGGACGAGTAAATTCCTCTACGCCCTTCTCGGACAATTAACTCTGTAATACGAAATTAACATTTCTCGTTGTTGCATGCTTGCCGATTTAATCTAACTAGCTAAATTTTCATTTTTTAAATTTATATTCTAGTCGCAGGAAAGATAAGCATCTGCGCGAAAATAATATATAATAAAATTTAATCACCGAACCGCTTCTGAAAAAATCGTGAAAATAAAAAAGAATTATTTATCATCGAAATAAAATATGTACGTTACGATCGTACGGCACAAAATCATAGAAATTAATAGCCAAACACTTTTCTAAAAGGGTGACGGTAAATTGCACTCACAGGCTTTCGCGCCAACTGCTTGGCGGTCGGTTGTATAGTTAAAAACTCGTGCCAAAGATGTAGATAGGAAGGTCTATTGCCTACTGAACGTTGCATCCCTCGGTCGACTTATAGGAAGGCGATTCTCTTCGCCTAGGTCGTGTCTCTTCGTCCAACTATGAACCTCGCCACTGCGCACTTCGCCTAAACCGCGGCCACGTGTCAGAGTTTACGCCACAGGATCGGGGTTAACCGGCGAAATTCTATGAGGACAAACTGCGCGTGAATGGACATGCGGGGGAAGTCGGACGTTCCAACAATGATTCCGACTACGAGATGTTCGCCAATTGTGAATATAGCGTGACCAACTGAGCGCCAAGATCTCATGTACACGATGCCCTTGACAGCAACCCTGCCGCAATTGCGTGACGCGAAGATGGTCACTGAACAGAAAACACAAACCGTGTACAGTGATCAATCTTCCTCCTATGATAATGCGATGCTTTCGACTAGACCGACGTCCGTCACAGTCCTCGAGTTATTCCGCGCGCTGTCTGTGTTTTTTTTTTCCTTTCTTGGAACTTCTAACGAGCCACTAGAAGCGCTACCTTAATAAGTACAATCTAAACTGAGAATACGTTAGCTCAGCAAATTGCATAGCTCTGAAATTGGACGAACGTACGCTATTAATCGCATTTCAGTACACGGTTCGTTTTATCATAAACGATCTATGATCCATCGCTTGTTCGTTCGTTATCCTTTGATACGAACTATCTGTACTATAATATTTTATTGCGACTCAAGCGAAAATAAAATGCTAGTAAAAAAAAAAAGAAGATAGATAGGAATAAAACATTATTCGGCCACCGATCGTCGGTTATCGCGCGAATTTATCTACTCGTTTTACGAAATGGTTTTCTAACGAGTATCCACTGTACCAACCCTTGTCGATGGTAGTGTGCACTGGTCTCTTGTGTATTCTCAAGTAATTATTACGATGGAAACTTCTAGCAAACTAATTCCAACTTCGACTCGACGATATTAAGGACGTTGATAAGAGTATCGTTGGAAGGTCGTTTGGACGGTCTTCGACCGCGACTTCCGGTCATCGCCTGCAACGTCTCACGTCTACCGGTTAACGGCTGGCCGAGATCTCGCTGATACGATTCGCAAGTGGATCGTCGTTGCATCGAAAAGGAATCTCGTCTAAGCGAAACGCGTAAAAAAGAATTTATTCGAACGTAGCCGACATAGAGACCAAGCTTTTTGAATGCGGCCGTGAAAGAGTATTTTACGTTCGACATAAATCAATCCTTGCACCTTTCCCGTGGCCTATATCGGATCCGTTAACTGATATTACAGCGATAGCGAGTTCGCGTGCAGATAAAACCGCGACAATTAGCATACGTAAGGTCAGTCGATGGATACAATGAGAAGGAGGCGCGATGGAACGTCACACCTGCAGTGTCTTGCACTCGTTAGACGATCTACGCTCGATACTGGGATCGTTTCAGCATTTGTTTCGCGATAAGAACTCACTTTTACGTAAAAGTTTGCTTTGGCGATTATTTTGTTGCTGAACGAGACGAGATATTTCAAGGTAACAACGGTCAATCGTTAATATCACGTCTGTTATCGGTTATCGTGATACAGAAAATGTTATTTAACATCAAAGGCAAACTATGTACAATGTAACAGAGATTTTACATAGAACAATATAACGAGCGTATGTCGTACGGCGAATGCGCCATACATGTATACGTATAATGAAATAAGATAAGATTCCGACACTACAGTTCGTGTTTTCTATCGCAGTTTAATGCGGCATTTTTTAAATTTAGCGGTACGTTTATCGTATAAAACTATATTTTATAAAATTATAGGTATTAATGCAATTTGCGCAGAGATAAATAAAAATTGAATTTTTTTAATTTCTTTAAAGCGAGAAACAGAGAAGTTACAAGAATCATCGTTCACTGCACGATACTTATATTTTACAGACATAAATCCTTTATCGTAATACTTGATGCACGCAAACAGAACAATTGTACAATTATTAAAGTTTCATATCTGCGTTCCGCTATTTCTGCAATATCATACACTTTCATCGACATCTACGGATGTACTAACATGATATATGACTTGCTACCATTAATCTAACGACAACTACTTCGAACAATTATACCGAACAGTAAATCATTTGCGCCGTTCAATTGGTACACACTGTTTTAATTAGATCGAGGAACTCGATAGAGGAACAGCACGTGTTACGTCTACATTTTCGGTTACTGGTTCTCTGTATTATCAATTGGCTGATAACGATACAAAAGTGGATTCTAAGATTAGCAATCGCTTAATCAACGATCGGACTGAAGATTTTTATGCAAATACACGTCCTTACGGAGATAATTAAAGAAACAGGACGCGTATAAGGATTCGTCTCATCCTCTAACTCGCATAACTTTGTTTCAGATTTTTTTATATTTTTTCGCATATCACGTACGTTCCGAAAATTTTCGCGCTTTTAAATATCTCATAAATGCATAAGAATCCTCAGCCTGTCGATAACGGTCGAGAATGGTTCGCTCGACGTTTCTATGAATTTATAGTATCGTGGCATGTGCTTCTCGTCCGCGGAGCCTCTCGATCCAATTTCTACGACTTCGTTTCTTTTCACGAAGGGTACTTTGTCCGAAGATTAATGAACTTGTACCATCGAAACAGGGCTTTGTCAAGGCCGACAGAGAGGGTGTTCCTCGAACAAGCGCATACATGCTCTAAATTGAGAACCAAAAGGAGATTAGGGTGTGTTTAAGGCGAGGCGGCTGTTTCTCATTACATTCCGACTTCTTAATGCCTGACACATAACAGCGTCGGTGCTACAAATTTCGTGCACACCTCTTCTCCGACAATCGATGCGATCTTACCGATTATTACTTTGACGTTCCAGGGCATCCAGTGGCCGAAACTCGAAATTCGCGCAGGGAACGCGCGTCGTTGAAACGTTCATCTTCTTCCAAGCCATACATGGTTCATCGACATTGAAGAACAGTTAGATTTCTGTGGAGAAAAAGAACGACGCATTCGTAAGGGGGAAGATAATTGCCAGTAGCGACCTATGTGCGCGTTGTGAGAACGATTGTTCGTGTGTATAACATACAGAGCGCGTGTACGCGAAGAAATACATTCTTATCAGCCAGATATATGTTCTGCGGAAAAACAACAAGACGATGAACCAGTTGACAGTGGTGAACTCGTAGAAGGAGTACTAATAACGATAATGACGATGATGATGATGATCCTGTTGTACTATTACATTCTCAGGAACGTACGCAGGCTTATTGCGCGCGTACGTACAGGGTGGACAAAGAAAAAGAACGTTTTCCGTCGAAATATCTTTTGAACGAGGTAATTTTTAGTGATTCACGAAATTCTGAGAATCTGAAACTGACATATCCAAGGTACAGAAACAGTTTAAATAAAAATGTATACATATACAATTTTAGTATATATGTACGTAGCGTATATATTAGGCGCGTATATTATTATTATTATTTAAGTTTTAATAATTTAATCTTAAGTCTCATACCATACACTTAACTCTTTAAAATATTCCGTCCTTTTGATCCACCCTATATACGTATAGCAGGTCTGTAAAGTAACAGAGGCTTCCATGAACGACTTCGTATCAAGTTTTGAGTGTGCACCATCATGCGGAGGACCTTGAACTTTACCGCCGATCTAAAAAAGAACTAGAGGAAACGTTATAGTACGATTTTCCAAATGAACAATTTGCCCTATGAAAAATTATTATTGGAAAAGGCCGCCATTAATTTCGTTCGATTCGAAACGACGTTACGATAAATATATATGGTTGTCGCTTCTGCGATTTGTCTGGTATCGAAGAAATGAATTTGTTTAATAACGATAAGACGCGAGCCAAATGACAAGCGAGAGATTAGCTAATTATGACATTATTATTAAACAAACATAACGAAGAAACGATATACGATGTTTGATTAACGTATAATGGTCTTTTTATAGGAAGCCACTCAAGATTAATTAACATAACGCGGCAAGTTAATCTCGTTAAGGCACCTGATATATGGACGAATTAAATCATTCTCAAGTAGAGAATCAGCGGAGGCGTGCAACGTTGCGTTTAGAAATGCAGATTGGCCATTCGATCAATTTGTAACACTAAACGGTTCATCCTGTACGATTATTTTTATATCTGATTGTAATTAACCGCGAACATATACCTTTCGTAAATTGCATAATCTTTTCAAGCGGTTATGCTACGTAAACAGAAATTTATTCCTAACGATGTAATGACGTTTCCTTGCAGCAATAGCCGCGATCTGACAATCTTTAACGGTTCCTTCGCTTTTGACGAACGTAATGCAAGAATATATTCACGCTCGACACTGTCTGTATGGCAACAGATACGGATGGCCTGCACGGGCACCGTTAAATTTGTAGCCAATCGTTGTGAACGTTCGATCGAACGTTAAGAAAGAATGCTGAACAAATAAGGGGGTAAACCCAGCAACTTGTCAATCTGACGTACGATCGAAATACGACGGTACAGAGAGAGATCGTTGCATACAAATCGCAGGTAAAAGCTTTCAGGGGTGCGTGGTCACACGCGTGTTACTATTGTTTCCGAAGTTGTTAGTAAAAATTATTTAACCCCGCTGCGTTTCTTCGGTTATTTCCGACCCAATTTTATTTTCCCAACGGTAGAAAGTATCTCGTGCTTCGATAACAGACGAGAGAGTCCTTATCGTTATTTTTCCAGTTTCAATTTCAAGTTGAATCTTCTTCGAACGTTACAAATGCTTGTTATTTCTTAAAATCGGCGCGAGTTTAAAATATAAAAATTCGCGGATCGTGGCGGAGTCAAAATACCAGAAGTTGAAATACTGCAATTTTCTGAATGCATTTATCGACCTATTTTCGTTTCAAAGAATCAAATCGAAATCGAGGTTGCGTCATGAGTTCAATAAAATGTCACTGCGTCAATCAAAAATACTAATTGTGCACTTGGCGAGATTAATCAACGGATGTAGTAATTTCTAAGTATTTCTTTGCATCAAGGTTGATAGTAAATTGTTGTTCTCCCTTCTTTCTTCAAACGATTTGCTTTTTATCTAATGATATTTCGCGAAAAAGAAATAGATCTGCGGTCGAGTTTAGAGGTTTTTCCTCGAATGTAATCGCGAATACGCAACT
This sequence comes from Bombus terrestris, assembly GCF_910591885.1. Lineage (NCBI taxonomy): Eukaryota > Metazoa > Arthropoda > Insecta > Hymenoptera > Apidae > Bombus > Bombus terrestris. The sequence continues at coordinate 6,207,037 of NC_063271.1, read as the reverse complement.
CGTAACGTTCTGCATCGGCTGTTCTGCGCGGAAATCTCGTTGTCGACTACGTTTCCGTTTTCTAATTGGAAAACACGAATTCGCTTGTTGCAAATATCGACAACGACAGATACGATACCAAGTAAAAGGGAAACATCGATCGCGCGGAAAATATAGCGAGTAAGATTACTATTTTGTAATTTCCGAATAATTTTAAGGAAATATATTACGCGTACAGATATACAGATATACACCGATACGTGTCACGAGCATTATTATTTGCTCGTTCTTTCATATCTCCGTGTATTATAAAAACTTCCTTTCAATTTTCTTCGTTAGCCTATGAAGGACATTGGTTTTACTCTCATTCCGTTTAATTATCGCGTCATCAGTGATAGTAAGAACACAATGGTACAAATAACGTGTTACAAATAAAGTAGAACCATCTGGAGATAGGCGCACCTCTGCCATAAAGCAATATCTAAATACATTTACTGTCGGACCGCATGCGATTCGATAAATTTCTTGTCTTTCCGATTTTCGCCATATTTCGCGCCTTTAGCCTGTAACATCTTTATGCTTGTAATACGTAATACCCACAACATGTGTTTAAATTAAATTAAACAATTTTTTAATTTCATTCTGCTCTTCTCTACCATACTAATTAGTCACGATCCTGCTTCCGATTCTCTAACAATAATAATAGAAATGAAGTACAGTAAAAGGCGATAGGTGGATTTAACAAATACTAGTTTGGATGGAGAAATATTGAAATTTTGATAGGTAGGAAAAATGTAACTGCCATATCGTGTTAATCGTACACAAAAGACAAAATCAAAGACATCGATATAATTCCTAGAAGGGTAGAAAATTCTAATATTTGCTAACCGAATGATACAATACGCATTTGTTTCGCATCGAGTTATGTTTCGTGCGGCAGCAAAATTAAAACAACGCTGTTACCTGGAGATCGTCGTTCGTTTTAACCGTGATATCCCTACTCTGGTAGCATCTAGCAGAGTACCAGAACAGACGCAGTTAGATACCTACGTGAGACCAGTTGGTTTCTATGCTCGGCAGCCTCGACAGTTGTCGTTCGGTAACTCTTGCAGAGCATTCGCTTTTCCGAGAGCTACTACTGCGAAGCCTGTGACAGGATCCGTTGCTGAAAAAATCACAGAAAACTTTTAAAAGCGACTACCCAGCTTCTGCATTGACTCGGACTATCTTCAAGGTAAGCTTCTTTCTTTATATTTCGATCGATATTTTAGTTAATTTATTCGAATTAATTCGAGATCCTTCTTGTGACTTCGCCACTTCGCAGCTTTGACGTTTGTATATCGATTTATTTGATATTTTCGTTTACATTAACGCGAGATTAAATTTCGTTTACCAAATGTAAATATAAATTTTGTTACACAAACAGTACGATGTTTACGAAAAATCAGCTTGTTGTTTGAGTCGTGCAAATTTTTACGAGGCAGAACGATGCCAGAAGCATAGTGCGATTAAAACGAAGGAACAGCGAACGAAAGTTTATATTACACATAGTGTGATGTAAAATATGAGAATTGTTGTGACAATGGAGTGTGATTAACGAATGTCTTAATGAAGTGCAATAACAGTACATGGTATAAATCATAATGATAAACGTTAAAGCGATATTTCTATTTTTACTCAACATCGTACGCAACGCAAGGAAACTTATCATTAGCGAGTACCATTATTATGTTTATCAAATAAACATTGATAAATCCGGACTCTAGATAAAATTTATTTAAATTACTTTTCGCCGTAGTAAACTATGTATATTTGTTTCATTGCGAAATTATATTGTACACAATGAGTTTTATTTCGTTATAGCCTTGCATTTCGAATGTAGCCAAGCAACTTCTTGCATATGAACAACAAATATGATTACGCGCGCGAGAGAATTACTAATTATATATACATAATAGAAATATCTACGATTAAACCGCGGATTGTGGATGCCTATGCACATCTTACGTATACGTGTGTATTGTATACGTTTCGTGGCAACTATTCAAAAAGTACTCAGCCTAGAGACAAAAATAATTTCAATTTTCTAAATAAAGAATTTATATTAGCACGTATATGATTCGTGCAAAATTTGTAATTAATAGAATTTCAAAATCGATATTACATGTTCTCGAAATAGTTTCATGAGAGATAAATGGGTTAACCAAACAACAACGGTTACATTGTGTGCGTCTTCTAAAAATGACGAAAAACGCTTTAATAACAACGTTGCTGTGACAGTAGAATTACTGTCCATTAGCTCGTCTGTAAAACAGAATCAGTAGTATCAGCCGGGGCAGGAGTGGCGTTCCCTACCACCTCGGAGGCTTTAAAGGAGATCGCATGCTTTTATAAAAAGAAATTTCATTTCATCAAATTTCACCAAATCGATCCGTGGTCGAGTGCACGTGTATTTCACGACTGTTCCAAATTAATTTTCACCAAAAAGTGACACAGGAGAGAAACTTATATCGAATAGATCGTAGACTTTTCTGCAATTTCCTATTTCCATTGATACAACTATATCAATCAAACCGTATCAGGAAATGTAATTTACATAAAGATTTATTGCACCTATTAAATATCGTAACAAATATATTCTTTTACGTTGAATATTTTTTATTACATGTTTTTGCATATTACACAAATACATCAAAATCCTGGATCTATCGACGAGCAATTACGTCTACGCTGTACAAGATCTGCCAGGAATAGTAATAATGGCAAACTATCGAAGAAGAAAGCTCGCCTTACACGCTATATTTCAAATACACGTATTAAGCTAACGTGAAATAACAAGGAAACTTTTAACGTCTTCTTTATTGCCGATTACAGAAAGCAGGATAAGAGAGAAAGAAATGAATAGAGATAAGGAGAGATATCGCGCACCTGTACTAAACCATATAAGGGTAACGACCATCATGGTTGAGGAGTGCACGACAATAAATCGTTGAAGACGTAACAACCGATCTATGTGAAATCGACCGCCTTCCGCTACTTTCACGAATCCCATCGAAGGGTAACAAAAATAAAAAAAAAAATAAAAAAAATAAAAAAGGAACGAAAAATAAAAAGAAAGGAAATTTCAATGTACAGATACGTTCAGCGTAATTACCACTCTTGGGCGAGAAAATCGATGAATTCTTGCTTCATCTCTTCCCTCGTCGTGACGCTATAGATCCGGTTAAACGATATGCAGGAAAGGACGCAAAACGATATCTCCGTACAATGTTGTGCACCATGTAATAAAAGCCAGAGAAAAATACCACGTAATTTAATGAGGTCACTTGGAATCTAAGGTAAATGATTCTGTTTGCAATAGTCAATTCCGAGAATCAGTCGCGGGGAAACTATACAGCGGCTATAAATCTGAAAGCCGATGAAGAAAAGCGCCTAGTGAATTAAAATTATACACGAACGGGTCATAAAAAATTGTTATTCAACGTCTGTTACAACCTTCGACGGCTTCGTATAATATGGAAGCGAGAATCGTTGTCGTTATTTTCTCTTTAAAGGGGAAAATCGTGAATCGGTTGTCGTTGTTTACTGAACAGAGGGAGAGGATATCGCGTAGAAACCAGAAACCCCTCGAATTTGTAGAATACAAATCGTTGGATCAAGTTGCGTTGCGCGCAAGGAAGAAATAATCTCGAGGCGTGACATCACCAGAAAGGATCGAACACCCCCGATACAAAGGTAAACGGAGTTTGAACGACACTTTTAATGACACGCGTACCAGATGCCTGGTCGAAGAGTTTTACGATCAATAATTTATTTGCACAAACAGTTAGTTCGTTGCCTGGAATTTCGTTACGAGGATCAAATATGTACGAAACGAATGGAGTTGGAAACGGATGACGAGAATGAAATGAAACAAAGATCGAAATATCAGCGAACGGGTGGTGTCATTAACGGTTTCCGTAAATATCATTTTACGTAAAATAATCGGAATGAAATGTTTCATTGCCAACTATTTATGGTATCAACGATGGATGTATTTCCTTTGTCTTTTTGCGTAAAGGAGTGGCCACATACGCGAGTCAAACCGCGGACTTACGAGCGCAGATAAAGTAAATAACGTAGCTTCGCTTAACATTTTTTCGCATTTTATTTACTTTACCGTTTGTGTAACGAAGGAAGATCAAACTACCGTTTACCGTAACGTTCGACACGTACAGTACTATTCAAATAAATAAAACGTGAGTGAACGTTTCACGTTCCATACACGTCGATACTCGACGAGTAATTTTTATAAGCAAAAGTTTCCAGAGATCCTTTACCTTTATACTCGCATCCCGGTCTATCTTTCTAGTTATAGAAGTCACAAGCTTTCGTAGCTGCAAACGATTATCGTGCACGTGACACACGCTGCAGCGTGGAAATTGCACGAGATGAGAATGGCATGTCGCGGTGTTTACTTTTGCCTATGGATGATCTCACCCGAATTAAATCCATCATTGAATCGGCCGAACGTCGAGTTTTTTCACTCGTCTCGCACGTAAACTCGTTGACGATTCCTCGTATTGTCTTCTCGTTCCTTTTCATTCTATTTGCAATTTTATTCGCTTCCCTCGTCGCGCAATCCACCCGCGGATATTCGCTGAAACGAGAGGCTAGAGCGACAGTTTTATTAGAAAATGGGCCGTAACGAACTCGTTCATCGTGGAAGGCAGGACGGAAATTAGAAAAGGGTAGAAGATGACCGACCTAGATCCGCGTTAAGATATTTGCGTCAAGTACGCGAGGCTTAAAACGCAATGACGCGCCGGTGGCGTGGGTGACGATTAGCTCGGACGGTGTTTTAACGGGAATGATTAACTAATTCGTAGCGATTGGGACCGCCTGTCATACTTGTCGCGAGGATATGACGATCTGCATGAGTAAAGCCCGGCGCAGACGAGCGGTTTACGTTAGCGTCAATTTGCCGCTGCGTTTTAGAACACTATAGATTTATACGAAATAAATCGCGCGAAACGCAACTTTGAGCGACGACTAGGCGGCAAGTTTTAGTCTATCAAGACAAAAGCTTCTACTGCTTGGCTACGAATCGGAATATTGACCTTCGGTGGTGAAGCGCTACATTGTTTTATGTAACTCAATTCACACAAGTGGTTTACGGAGCGATCGGACTCTACATCCAATTTTCATAAATTTTAATTCGTCAAAAGTTCGACCAAATTCGTCAAATTTCACGGTCGTACGAAAAGAATTACAAAATTTGTCTCATTCTCTGTTTCGTCTCTTCTCATTTGTTTTTGCAGAGTCTGGCACTGATGAAAGCATTTTTTTATATTTAAAGAATTTTTTTACTTACTATTCTTTTATGAACTATTTTTATTGATTGTTCTTTTATAATTTTGATGACGGGTTGCCGCATCCGTGACTAAATTGTAACCGAGCAAATACGAAAATGGAATTAACGCAAAAAGCGCTCTTGTGAACTTTAAGAAAAATGCGTAAACGAAGCGGTGACGTCGACGCAAACCGTTCTCATCTGCACCTGAGCCTAATGCAATCTGGATGCGTTTCTCGTTAACCTAACGATTCGTTTCTCCAACGTAATTCATAACGGTACGAACTACACATGCGACGTGCCGAACGTATGTACATGCATATGTATGCACATGCCCGCGGCCTCGATCTAAATCTATGACGCGAATCGACGGAACTGCTGAACGATCGACCGGCTTCATTTTCAAAGTGGTTAATGAACGATGGATCAGAAATGATCTCATCCGTTCGAGAATTAATGGAATGGAATCTCTGGATAACACGTTCAATGCGGGAGGGTTTCCCATCTTCCGTAACGAACAGCTAAAAACACTCATTTCTTTCTAGTTGATCTCGCTTAAAAAATGTTTAGGACAGGTGTTAGATCGTTAAAAGATATAAAAACAAAAGAAGCGGTATGGATTCCGCATTGTGTTAACGCACGATAGTCGTCTGGAGAACGACGAAGATTGAAATATCTAACGATACGTTTGATCTTCGTTATTGATTTTAAGGATCAACGGCGGAACTTGAATCGAAGCTGTTAACTTGTTTAAAAAGAAGTTAACCGAACTATAAAAATAAATTACCAAGTTTCTCTTGTAGCTATAGCCGTGAAACGAGGACATTAAAACAAAATTGTTTTTCTAAATTTAGGATACTTCCTGGATACGGTTTCAACGTTAACTTCGTGCAAGCTTTTTATACAGGCAATCTTACTTCGTTATAAACTGTGACATGAAAAATTCTAGATGTTATTGACCCACCTCTAAACAGCTTCGTTACATTTTTTTCAAGTTAACGGGACCGTTAACCGTTCTTTAACGACGTTGCGCAAAAGGATCGAGTTGCCCTTCGGAATCTTTTCCTTTGCCAAGAGTGACTCAAGGTCTGCTGATTGAACGAATGAGAATCGTAGACGGCATGAAAAACTATGTGAAAAACTAGACATTGCTTTTTATGGTTGAAACGTTCTGTGACTGACTTGGGTTACCAATACAGCGTTTCGTTTCGGTTATCACAACAAATGGACATAACGTTCTAATGTCTGTAGGTGCCTGGTAAATCCAAATCAATCGGACGAACCTTTTTACAGATGGCAAATTTAAAGGAGGCTTTAGGAACAGACGAGCTGACTAATAAAAAAGCTGGCCTTTACCGAGCACTGATCGCAGAATTTCTTGGTACGCTGCTGTTGAACTTCTTTGGATGTGGATCTGTCGTCACGGGCAACGTCGTGGCCATAAGCTTGGCTTTTGGTTTGACTGTGGCCGCAGCAATTCAAGGAATAGGACATATTTCTGGTGGTCATGTTAATCCCGCTGTCACGTTCGGATTAATGGTGATTGGCAAGGTAATGATCAAAGGTCGTGATCGTTTCTTAGAATCTTGAAATCTTCGTCGTCGACTAATTTTAGGCCACGGGTTACTCAAAAGATATTTTATCTACTTTCTTCCTACGTGGAATATTTTTGTGGACAAAATATCCTGAACATCGTACAAAATATAAATGATACATATCATAATCACCATAGAACTATTAATAGAATATTCAACACGGTTAGATTCATTCTTCGCGGCTTATTATACAAACCGTGAAACGCGTGATCATTTCTTGGATATCGATTACTAACGGATTGATTTATCCATAATTTATTCAGCTTCTGTTGTATACGGTTTAGTCACACAATTGCTTGTAAGATAATTCATTCATAATGACGTATAAGCGATCATTCGACGATGATATGGAATTATTTGATCTCGAAGAATAATAATACGTACCTAGTGCAATCTACGTTGTGTTATACAGAAAATATTTATGTATTATTTTTACTGATAAACTAATAACTTTTAGAGGATGAATTAATTTATGCGTTATAAAATGTACTGAAACACTTACTTTGTTTTACAGGTGCCAGTTATCAGAGGCTTGCTATACGTAATACTTCAATGTATAGGCGCAGTAGCAGGATCTGGTATACTAAAAGCGTTATCTCCTGAGAGGATGGAACATGTTTTAGGCGTAGTATCTCTTTCGCCAGGCGTTACTCCTGTCCAAGGTTTCGGTATAGAATTTTTCCTCGCCTTCGCATTGGTTCTGGTCGTATGCGGTGCATGCGATGCAGCAAAACCAGACAGCAAGGGGATTGCTCCTCTTATAATCGGATTTACAGTTTCTCTCTGTCATATCGTCGGTGTAAGATACATTCTTCTACTTTAGATACCACCTTAATAATTGTTCGTATCTAAGCTTACGATATACTGACTAATTATTTCGTTAATATAGTAAATATTATTTGTTAATATAAGTAAGAGAGTTGCAAATATATTTACGCGATATATTTTTAGCGAACTATGAGCTTATTGCCTTCTCCGGTTCGTGTCGCTTCTTTATATTACTCTAAGAAAAAATCTATTATTTTTATTTTTATTATTATTTCTTGCAACGACTTTCATCAGACGCATTCTTTATTTGTCATAATGCAATTCGAGTATCGTATTAAATCGACAGAATAAATCAAGGCGTTTACATTTTTCTTGGCGAATTTAGCAAAGAATTAAATAAATGGAAATTTTCTTTCCTTACTATATATTAAAATCTTTTTTTTTTTGCTCATAATTCGCGATAGTTAAATTTGAATATTCCAAAGTTCTTGTAATACTTATCACATGCCTTTAACTATACTGTATTGCTTTAACAGATACCAAGAACTGGCGCAGGTATGAATCCAGCTCGGTCACTCGGTAGTGCCATTGTAATGGATATATATGAGGATCACTGGCTGTATTGGGTTGGTCCAATCCTTGGTGGTATGGCAGCTGGATTGATCTACGCGTTCGTAATCGGTCCTGCGAAAGAGTCGAAAAATTCCAACCGAGTGTACACGGTCGCCGCGACGGACGAGAAGGAGGTACAGTAAAAACGAAGAATTTAGCGAAATTCTCGACACATTTAAATCGATTACGAAAATGATTTTTCCTTCTAATTATCCTTCGCTGATATCTACCGAAATAATTGACCAAAACGTTATCGTTTCATGGAAATATTACAAATAAAGCATTTACCTTTAGGTTGAACGATATGATGATTTTCGTTGTAGAATCTTTCTACGTTCGATACTGTTATGTGTTCCTTGAAGATAAGCATGATGGATAATCGTTTGTCTTTCCTTTCTTTAAATCTTCGATATCGTGTTTTCTTCACAGAAGTTCGAGTACATAGACAGCGGACACGGTGGACTTTAAAAATGATGCCGACATAAAGAAAGATTCGAAGACGGAAATGTCATATTTTTATATCGTATGTTATAATTATGATAATCTGTGAAATCGGAAATATTCGAAGTGTTATTTTTACAGCTACAGAATCTTACCAGCAAGAGGAAAGATAACCCCGCTTGACGCTCTAACTATCGCTAACCATCGCATTCTCAATTGCCGAATCGTTATCTATGTAATGATTTAAGTGGCTGAAATATGTGAATTTTATGCTATTACAGTTATTTAATCAACGTGTAATCAACCGAAAATATTTAAACAGTTATAGAACATAATACTCATGAATGCTGATCATATGGAAAGAGCAATTTGTTTTCAATTTATGCAATTCATCTTAATAATCATATATGTGATGATCTTAGTTTATCGAATATACAAATATGCATTTGTTCGCTTGTATTTAAATACATACATGTACTTTACCTGTAACGTTAAGTCGCTCTTTTGTATCACACTTATTTTACCGAACGGAGTTGTTGCACGCCAAAGATTGATTCTGCCGAACTGAAATATTATAGTGTCGACATCTTCTGCTAGTTAGATGCAACCTATTTATTGGAAATCGTTTATAAAACACTTATAAACTGTCGATAAATTATCAAAAATTATATACGAACTATATACGCCTTTCATACATCATTGATATAGAAAATCATATTCGATGAATGCCAATATAAGTTAATCTATGTTAATTTGTAGTATTTTATTTATCGACATTGATATATTATACTCTAGGTTACAATTATATAATTAATATTATATATGTATAATAGATGATCAGAATATGTAACATGCAATATCTAATTTATAAATTCTGGTGACAATGCGTTTTCAATATTTAATCAATGTTTATACATCCTTATAGGTAAATGATCAATTAAATATCAATCTTCGTATTCCTATATTTTATATATATTGTATTTTTTAAACTCATAAGATACATGTAATTTTGTTATAGATTGCATATTAAAGTATAATTGGAATAATATATCACATATTTAATCATGTTCGGATATATTAATAATGAAATGCATGCATATCAAAGTATGTGCTATAACCAATTGTATGAAATAAAATGTAAATATTTTGTATGAAAGTACAATTACACGTGTTGTTTGTACTATGTATATGTGCGATGAAGGTATTCCCAAAAAATAAGCAACACTTTTAATTTTACATTTACACAGCATACTTTGTATTTGATACATAGTTTGAAATGTTTATAGAATATTGAATAATCTATGTTCCTTTTCCATTCTAGCTTGACAAAATTAGCATAATGTGATTAAATATTACAGTAAGTTTAATCCTTTAAAGTACCTTGTAAATTCCCAAAGGTGGAATCAAGTGTATAACAATGGTAAAAAAATGTAATATATCATTAAAATGGGACGATTTTACCTATAATTGAAACAAATAAAAAATCCGAATACAGTATTACTGTTGACATATATACACAAAAATGCCTTATGTTTAGTATTTGCATGCACAAATACTAGTTTATAAGACAGATATCTAGAATGAATGCTTAAATTTACAACAACGATCATTTCATTTTTTAATATTTCTATAATATATTTTCACATTAGTGAGGATAAAAAAATTTGTATAACAAGTGCAGAACGTAGAAATAAACGTACACTTTTTTCACTAGCTAAATTTACGTTCTTATATGAAAATTATAATTACTAGGCATTACCTTATTTTTATACGTTATTGGTATCGTTCAAAATTGTAGACATAATGTTACTATTGCCATATAGAAAAAAAAAACAAATCTAACGAATCTAATGATTAAAATGTTTATCCGCATTTATTAAAGGATTGAATTTTGAATGTATAAAATTATGATTTAAAATGTTGATATCGGTTGAAAAAATAAGGGATATATGAATTTTAAATCAAAACGCGTTTCGTCGTTATTTCCTAATAGAAAATTCAACCCTCCATTTGTTGCAGTTTGTCTTCGAGACTATCTTGACTGTCATTGGTGTCATTTAAACTGATTGCATGACTTCCATGTTCAAGTTCCATTACAGAATCGTCCAATTGACTCTTTTGTACCTCTAATACATTATCCGATGGTTCAAAGATATCTGTTGATTCTGAAAGATCTTGTTCATCTAAAGTCAAATTTGAATTTTGTTCAGGTTGTTCCATAACTTGTTCTTGAGATACTGATTCCATTTTAATATCAGATTCTTGGGGATCAGACACATCCATGGGAACAGCATTTTCTAACTTATTATCTTCTTCTTGATCCTGAGAAGTAGTTTCAACAACAGCCTCTTCTTTCTCTGAATAATCCTCGGAGATAGATGATCCAGCTGTTTGTTTGTCATTATAATTCTTCTGAGAACATTCTCCAATAGAAGATATTTGAGTGAGGTTACTTAAAACTGTTTCTTGCATCTTGACTACAGAATCAGCTGAATCTAATATACTACATAATTCCCGACTCATTTCTTCCACTTCCGATGTTTCTTCTGTTTTTATAACAATAATCTTTTTATTTCCATAGACTTTGGAACTCGTTATCAATGGTTTACCTTCTCTTCTAGTGTTAACAGTTGTTGGTATTGCTATGGCTGTTGTCATTACTGGTATTGCTACTGCTGTTGTCGTTGTTGGTATTGCTACAACTGTTGTAGTAGCTAGTTTCGGCGTTACCGCAATATCCTTTGATATATTTTCTACTTGTACCTCAGAATTACTTTTTTCTTTCTCCTTTTCTGGTTCAGGCTGAATATCATCTATTTTTATTGTTGTTATTGGAGTTGTTACAGAAGTTGTTACAGAAGTCGTTACGGAAGTTATCGCTACATCATTGTCATTATATTCCTGTTCTTCATCATACATACTTTGCTTTTTCTTTACAAACACTCTTTTTAACGGTAATTGCTGTTCATCATCGGACTCGTCGTGACGTTCAGGAGACATTTCTTCAATAGGTTCATACTCTTGTTGTTTACGAGCCTCTAATTCTTCAATCTTTAAGCGCTGTTGTTCGACTCTCTTTTCCAGCTGTTCTAATTTTTCCTTAGTTTCTTGATCTCCTACTGTTAACGCAGGTTTCGATGTAGGACATACAGTTGTCTTCGTTAGTGAAGACGATGTATTTATAGACTGAGATGTTTTTAATTCAAACTTCGGAGATTCGCTTAGTACTGTATCGTTATTTTTTATTGTAGTAGTTGGTTGCCGAATATCCGTAGTTGACTGCAACACCGCTTGAACCAAACTTTGGTGTTTATCAAGTGGCTTCTTTACGACAACTCTCTTTACAACGTTACCAGTTGGTAGCTTTGCTAATTCTGCCGGATCGATTATCGTACCATCAGGATTCATAATTACTTCCCGGGTAGTATCTCCCTGACGAATAATTCTACGAACAATTACTCTTTTCGTTACTTTATGACCTGTACTAGATGTTTGAGAAGTGCTACCTGTTGCATCTTCATCTTTTGCTGTAGATGTACTAGTCTCAGTATTACCAGGTTTTCTCACAACGATTCTCTTTATTACTTTAACAGTGTTTACAGCTTTTGGTGTATTACTGACTGCTACAGGAATTTCAGATTTTTCGTCTTTCGTAGAAATTTGATTTTGTGAACTACTTTGTCCTTGTTGAGGTCTTAATTGATTCGTAGGTGTAGATGATTCTTTATTTTGTTCTTGAACATTTTGATGTTTCAGAGGTATCTTATGCTCCTTAAACACAGATGCAACAATTTTTTGAACTTGTGCTTCCGTTTCATCTACGCGGGAAGACTTTGAAGGTTCTTCATTTTGTTTAGACTGCGGAGGTTTTGTAGCTGATTGAGATTGATTAATAGTTGGACTTTGTTTTATCTTGCTGTCCTGTACCTCCCTACGCTGAATAGGCATCAAAGTTTTAATTGTCTTTTTAATCATATTTCCATCTTTATGTCTTACATATACAACTTGTTCTTTTTGATTTTCTTCCTTTTCTGATCTTTCTTGTTCCTCCTCACTTTCTGATGGCTTAAGTGGTTTTGGAAGCTTTTTCACGATATATGCTGGTGGCTCGTAATCATCATCTCCATCTGAATATTGTTCTTCTTCTTCATCTTCATCAGAATCCAAATCAAGTTTAGTTTTGTTGTCTGGTTGTAATCCATCTGGTCCCATTTTTTCACCTGCTTCAATATGTTGTTTTATATGCGTGACATAATCTGCTCTATTTCTACATGATTCCTGGCAGACATCACATGTCAATCCCATACCTGTGCGTTTTGTGTGCGTTAACTGATGTACCTCCAAACTCTCTTTACGCTTGAATGCTTTACCGCAATCTTCGCAAACATGGCGTTTTTCTACAGAATGTGTTCGCATATGTCTAGTTAAATGATGAGATAGAAGGAATGAACGAGGACATAGTTTACATAAATATGGTCGATGTCCAGCATGCGTCGTTAAATGACGAGCTAGCTTCGTACTTGTACGGAACGCTTCCTTACAATATTCGCAAACAAAAGTCTTATCTTCGTTATGTAGTACCTCATGACGTTCTAAACCCTGTTTGTACGTGAAACGTTTGTTGCAAATATTACATTGGAAAGGTTTCTCCTTTTTATGTACGGAATCCTCATGCTTTTCTAATTCTTCGGTTGTAAAGAATTCGCGATCACAATGCTGACAACCATAACGCAATTCATCTCTATGAACTTTTTCATGACGTTGTAACAAATTTGCCCTTGAAAATTGTTTGTTACATATCGGGCAAGAGAATGGTTTCTCTTCTGAATGCGTAGTCATATGTTTCCCAAGATCATATTTAGAAAAGAACATACGATCACATTCTGTACATTTATAATTACGATCACGATGAGCTCGTTGAACGTGCAAAGCAAGAGCCTGTCGTAGTGGAAAAGTACGATCACATTGATCACATGCATGTACTCTTATCTCGCCTGGCTCTAATTTTCGCTCCTCTTTAGTACTATTTGTATCTTGATCTCCTTCACTGCCAGCATCTTGTTCCTCCTCATAAAAATCATGTTGTTCTTCTTTGTCTCTTTGTTTTTCCACTTGCCTCTCCCTTTCACGTTCCCTATCTCTTTCTCTTTCCCTTTCTCTGTCACGGTCCCTATCTCTTTCACGTTCCCTATCTCTTTCTCTTTCTTTTTCCCTTTCCCTTTCTCTTTCTCGATCCCTATCCCTTTCCCTTTCTCTATCTCTTTCTCGTGTTTCTCGTCTCTCCCTGTCACAACTATCAACTCGAGGCTTTTTATTTCCTTCGTTTTGAGATCTTTGCTCCAAAGGTCGTTTATTGTTCATATCAGGAGGATCATTTGGAATTGGTGGAAATGGTCTTGGTAAGACACCAGACAATGGATAAGCTCTCAACGCTTCATCTGCTTTTTTGCACTGAAGCTTAAATTTATAAGATCTGTCCAGATTCCAACGACACATGCCGCATATCATTTGTGGCATTCCATCAGCTGCATACACCTTAAACACATTATGTTAATAAGTATTACATAAAAAATTGATTGAAAAAATATAATCTGATGCAGAAAACAAGATTATACATAAATATCTTATAAGAAAGTTTATCCAAATTTGTTGTATAAGTTAAATTGTAATCATCAATAGAATAGTTGAAGTTTACATATATTTTACAAGTTACACGATATAAAATATTAAAATGATATAAAATAGTGAATTACTTTCCCGCCAAAATTGATTACCCTAAATTGTTATAACAAGAGAAAATTATTTCATGATACGATACAGTAAATTACTTTATATGATGTTTATTTCTTTGCATATATCTGTGTGTACATAAATATCGATAATACAAAATATCAGAACGAAAATACGATGTATTTTACATTTTACCATCGCAGCATTTACAGGAAGTTATCAATGATATATGATTTTATTTCGTAAATTACATTTACATACATAAAAAATATTATACCAAACTTAAAATTTTCAAATATCGATGATCTATTATCGATCGTACATATCAATCGTATTAGTGAATTAAGTTATTATGATCGAATTGTAACGAAAAATGATCGAATACATTTTGCTCAATCGGCAAATAACATATCTGCATTATCCAAATCATACCATTCACTGTCTATTGGCATTTTGGTCCATGTAAGATATCGATAATAACGAATATAATTGGACAAAGAACGAGACTTATAACAAAAAAAGAAATGAATAAGTTATATAGCAATAATATTTAAAAGTATGACTCCTCCAAGAATATCATACAAAAGGTAGTTAGACAATGAATCAGTGGTAGTCGATGCCGTTTTATAAGAAAATAATTACCTCGATGGCGACGCACGACATGATCTGCAATGTGAGTGGTACTTGGAATGGTTTGCTATGATCTCTTTCATAGATAAAGGAAAGTGGTTCAGTTTCGGTTAGACAAAATCGACAGACCCGCCTGGACCTGAGCGGCGCCGGCCTGTTCTCCATGTTTGACTATCGTTCGTTCACGCACCTCACAAAGCACACACGCGTTCCAAATAGCCGTTCTTCACGAATGTTGTATAATTGTAACGTGACGCACCGTGAGAACAATTACGACAAAAATGCCTATTTTGATTGGAGTATGTCACTCATTAATCGAAATCTCACGAAACGACGCCGAGCGTCGGTAAGCGTCCCGTCACGGAGGACGAACGAGCGGGATAATGTACACACCGCTATGGCGCTATTATGGCGATCCGAAAACTCGCTTTCTCTGCGTGGCGTCTTCCGAGTTTTCCGATTCGTACAATTTCGGCCTTTGTACGTCAGCGCCACCATCATCTTCTCTTCGTCGACACTGACATATTCTGTAGGTAAAGTAGAACATGTTTCCTTATTTACTTGTTACACAGTCGGTATTTCGATTAAGAATGATAAATATTTTTTCAATGGGAGAAAGTAAATTATTTAAATACTTGTGATGTTACAATGGAAATCATAAATTGTAAATAGATGATTCTACGATACATTATTAATTATTTCTCTATTTTGCTTTCTATATTTAATGAAATGCTTTCTAAACATTTTGTTCAAAACATATTTTAATTTCATTAAAATTTTTCATAAACAGAATAGTATTTTGTTCGAATCATTTATGAACAAGAAAATATCGAAACATTTATTCAGGGTAAAATCGATGCGCCATACGTTACTGCAAAAAAATCTGTGTTACGATATCTCGATACAATTTTGATATTAAATATGTACATATTTTGGTTATTTCACGTTTTTATAAACAATATATTTTTCTTTTGATTCTTGCATCTAATAATGTTTGCAACGAATTGGTTTCGTAAATGGAAAATTCTACCATATACTGGAAGACGAAGACGACAACGTACTGTTACCAATCTCGAATCTCTACGTCGTGATATCGAAACAGACGTTCACCTTCGAGCAACGGAAGATTTATTGCAAAGTCTAGGGACAAATGCGACGCATGGCCTATCTACAACCGTTGCATGCGATCTTTTAGACAAAACTGGTCCAAATGAACTGACGCCTCCAAGAAAGATTTCTAATCTATTAAAATTCTTACGTTTATGTTTCGGAGGATTTTCTTTATTGATATGGGTATAAGAATGAATTTTATCTTTAATGTCGTACGATATACAGTGGTTCGCGAAAGTATTCGAACATTATATGCATATATACATATTATATGCGTTATGTGAAACACTTTGAAATTTCGTTAGCACTGTAATGGTATAGACATTTATCGCAAACATAAACTTAGTGAAAAATTACTGTATGTAACATGAACGGAAATCTTAAACACATCTACTACATATTATGGCTTATTAATGTAACGAATAATTGACTGTCCAATTATTTTGACGATCTTTCCAAAGTGTAACTAAATATCTTGTAACTTTTAAATACATTTTCAGATCCTTTTCAAATTTTACGTACGAAGCTTCTGCTCAAATACTTTCGCGAGCCACTATGTACATCGTATAACGAAAGATATAAATTGTTTAGATAGGTGCTGCATTATGTTTTTGCAATTATCTTCTGGAGTATGGCACTTACGGCGAAGCTTCTAAGGAACATTTGGGACTTGGCATCGTGCTCGTTGGCTTAATCTTAGTTACAGCGATGTTCAGCCATTATCAAGAGTCGAAGAGTTCCCGAATTATAGAGTCGTTCCAGCAGATGTTACCGCAAAAGACAAAGGTCCTGAGGGACGGCGAAAAAAAGGTATTGTCCGTAGCCGAATTAGTTGTCGGGGACATTGTCCTTTTGGAAACCGGTGACCGAGTACCCGCTGACATTAGGATCCTGGAATGTCAAGGTAAATTCGTATCGCTGCAGTTGCAACCGTAACTTTCTTATTTCCCAACAAAAAAGTCCTCGCCTTTCTCTTCGTCGACGCTCGAGATATCTTGTCGATTTTGTTATAAATACAATTTAAAGAAGCGTAAAATATTTGTCTACGTACTAGATTATTTAAATTCGACAAATTACGTTTCTTCTTTTCTTTTTTATCGCGTTTTATATATGTAATTTTCGCAATATCAAATTATTGTACTCGCACGAACGTACTGCTAAATGATATAAAATTTAATATACTGGGATCTAATTAATTGATGTATCGATGCTCTGTGGTACAATAGTATTCCAATGCTTTTTGTAGCCACTGTTTACAGCGTTGGTACTGTTTTATTCGTCCGATCATTTCGTTTATTCTCAAAGGTAACGCCGTCAGTTTCAAATATATTAAATTCGATATATATCGTTTCGCAGTTATTTCATGATATTTAATTCATTACAAGTCGGTTTCATTAACTGCCTGAGCATTTTGAAGAAATATATACGTTCCACTAAGGTCTTAAGATCGACAATGCTTCGATTACCGGAGAATCTATCCCACTTTTAAGAACAGCCAATGTTCATCCAACGAATAATCTGATGGAGGCAAAGAATATGGTTTTCTTCTCAACTGATATAGTGGAAGGTAACGTATGACGAAACGAGTTGCCGCGTATTAATTTCTCAAGAATTTCCTATGGTTTCTCAAGGCTTCCTGTATCGTTTCGTAAAGTTAAGCTTCGTTAATGTACAACAGGCAGCGGAAAAGGAGTCGTGGTTGCTCGCGGTGACAATACCGTGATGGGTAGAGTTGCTAAACTAACTTCGAAATTGGCATCAAGACCCACGCCCCTTTCACGCGAACTTCATCGATTTATGAAAATAATATCGTGCTGGGCTATATTCCTCGGAATGCTGTTCTTTACCTTGTCCACAGCAATGGGCTATACTTGGATCAATTCGATAGCGTTTCTAATCGGTATAATAGTTGCGAACGTGCCGGAGGGATTGGCAGCTACTATGACCGTTAGCCTCACTTTAACAGCGAACAGAATGGCAAGCAAAAATTGCCTGGTGAAGAATCTCGAAGCTATCGAGACATTAGGATGCACCGCTGTTATTTGCAGTGACAAAACGGGAACGCTCACTCAAAATAAAATGACCGTAAGCGTGCTGTGTCATTCGTAGAATTCTCTTCGTTTAAGAATTCTATTTCTCTATTTCTACAAACTGTGGAATATGATTTATTACGGCGGACTGTATAATATGTAATAGACGATAATTTGAAGAAAGTAGAAAGAAAGGAAATAATGACTAAATTATAAAAAGAATACTGTTCTTATTTAAATATTAGCACCAGCTTTCTTTCTTTCTTTCTTTCTTTCTTTTTTTTTTTTTTTTTTTTTTAGTTTTTTTAGTTTCACAGCGTTCTCGCGTTGTAATATCGTGAAACTAGTGATTACGAAATTAACTTCGTTATCTACTGTTCAGGTCCGACACATGTGGTACAACGGTGAATTGCAAGAGGTAATGGCTTCTGACACGTGGAGAAAATATATTGAAAACACAGGATTTCATAACTTAGCCAGGGTTGCTAGTCTTTGTAATCGGGCTGAATGGGAGCCTTTACCTAAAAATATGCTCGCACCGCCGTTGAGAGAAAGGAAAATTTTGGGGGATGCTTCTGACGCTGCCTTATTAAAATGTATGGAAGTTCTCGTGAAAGGAGGTGCAGAAGCATATAGAAGAACTTGCGTAAAGGTGTCAAAGTATGATCGTTTACGGACTCGATCATCCATCGATGTAACGAACCTATCTTTGTTAATTTAGGTGTCCGAAATACCGTTTAATTCGACGGATAAATTTCAAGCCAACGTTTATATGTGTGGGAAGAAATACGTTGTTTTTTTAAAAGGTGCACCAGAAAGAGTTCTAGAGCGATGCTCGACCGTAGCGTTCGATAACGAAACAAGGAAACTGGATGATGAAATCAAGAAAGCTTATACGGAATCTTGTTATATTCTAGCAAATAATGGTGAACGTGTACTTGGTTTTGCTGATCTCGATCTGCCTGTATCTTCTTTTCCATTGAATTACGTCTTCAGAGAGGATCCTCCAAATTTTCCTCTTCAAAACTTGAGACTAGTAATCCTCTGTTTATACGAAATAAGAGCTTATTATATCACGCACATAAATATGCATACGTAGTTTCTTAAAGTTTTGATTAATATCCATTAAAAAGACAATTCGTTTCTTCGATAGGTCTTTGTAGCTATTGCTTCGTTGTTATTATTTCCCTTTTTTTTTATATGGCAATTCATTTATTGAAATAACTCTTGTGTTATACTTTTTTCTTTATTAAAATAAAATATACACGAATTCATGCGAATAAGTCGATATTCTACATTATTATTAGATCGGGTTAATATCAATGATGGATCCGCCGAGGCCAGCAGTGCCAGACGCAGTGTACAAATGTCGTTGCGCCGGAATCAAGGTGATCATGGTAACTGGCGATCACCCTGATACAGCGAGAGCAATCGCTAAGTATGTCGGCATCATCACCGATGATTTTTTGCACAACGATCACAATGAAAAGAAACATTCGATCGTGGTGACGGGAGTGGAGTTGCGAGACTTAGACTCGGAAGAACTCGACCGTATCATAAGGCAATACCCTGAGATTGTTTTCGCTAGAACATCTCCCGTGCAAAAGCTTCAGATCGTAGAGAGCTGTCAACGACTTCATCTGATCACCGCTGTTACCGGTGATGGAGTCAATGACACACCGGCATTGAAAAAGGCCGATATTGGCATCGCTATGGGGATTGCTGGTACTTTACTGTTTCGTTTTTAATAATTATTAACCTTGCTACGGCCCTCGAGTTATTACATTTCTAATTTCTGTTCTTATAAAACGGATTCGTAATGTTCCAATTAAATGTTTATCATAAAATTGAAACCAAAGATAAGAATAAGACTTTTCTCATATCTCGTACAAATATTTGTTAACTTTAGAAAAATATGTATAATTGGTTCGAAAATAGCCGAGGGAACATAGCAGGGTTAAATCTAAGAGAAATCAACGAGACAGGAATATTTAATTATCTGATCTTATTAATCTTCGATGATGTTACTTAAGTGACATACGTTTTAACGCGTGTTTCATCGACAGGGTCGGACGTGAGTAAAGAAGTTGCAGACTTGATTCTATTAAACGACGATTTTGCCTCTATAGTTGCCGGGATCGAAGAAGGACGAAGAGTATTCGACAACTTGAAATCGAGTATCGCTTATACTCTAGCTAGTAACATTCCAGAGATAACACCCTTTTTGGCATTCATTGTACTTGGCATTCCTCTGCCTGTAGGCGTGATTTGTATATTGTGCATAGATCTTGGCACGGACATGTGGCCAGCCGTTTCATTGGCTTACGAGAAATCTGAATCCAACATTATCCTTAGGTACCGATCGTTTTGCTTCAAAAATTAATCTCTATCATTGTTATATCAACAATCTTAAGTTATAATTTTTTTCAAGCTAAAAATTAAATTAATTCGAAATTGTAGGAAACCCAGAATTCCACTAAAGGATCATCTGGTCAGTCATCGGTTACTTTTCCTGTCTTACGGACAGATCGGCATAATCGAAGCTTGCGCTGGTTTCGTCACATATTTCGTAGTTATGGCGGAACATGGTTTTCTACCTTATAGATTACTGGATTTACGATCGTCGTGGGACAGTATCGTCGTAAACGACTTGCAAGATTGTTACGGTCAAGAATGGACGTACGAGCAGCGCAAGATACTCGAATATACTTGCCATACCGCTTTCTTTGTCAGTATAGTGATTGTTCAAATTGCTGACGTGATGATCTGCAAAACTCGTCGTGTCTCTCTCTTTCATCAAGGCATGGACAATTGGGTACTTAATTTTGGGATTGTTTTCGAGATAACGGTGGCCTGCGTCGTTTGTTATGTCCCTTATATGAAAGAAATCCTCAGAACTTACCCATTGATCTTTGAGTGGTGGCTACCAGGTGTACCCTATGCTGTGATTATTCTGGTTTACGACGAACTTAGAAAGCTTTGGATCAGAAGAAATCCTGCAGGATGGTGGGATCGCGAAACCTGTTATTAAATCTACGCAAATGGATATAACATAATTCAATCTACCATAAATTCTAATCGTATGATGGAACACTTTAAAGAAGCATTTAATGATAAACATAAACGATATGAAATAAAAAAAGGCAATTAATAGAAGAGAATATGCCAGATACAGAAGACCATTAAAGTTCTTGATTCTGTGTTGATGAAATTCCAATCATATTAAACACTTTATATCTAAAAATGTTTGAAACATCGATCATCTTGTTTAATGTACGGCTAACTCGATGTAGCTTTAACGGAGTGTTGGATCGACGCGAGTATGCAGAAGAGCTATGGTTCTCCTTTGGTTCTACGCGGTCATCGAATGTTGTAACCTCGTGAATGGAAAAGTGGGGGATGCATATAAGGCCCTGGGACCCTCTCGATGCGACCCAGTAGTCTCTAGTCATCAATTCCTTCACGTTCGAAGAACCGTGACTTGATTCTGACGTAACGAAAAGACTATATTTTTTTCGAATATTCACGTCCTCCGTCAGGATGAAGACGGAGGTGTTGTGTCTCCTAATTTGTCTCGGTGAGTAATTTTATAAAACCAACGTTTCGATCCTTATTCAGTGTGTAACTGCGTTTTCACTCGTTTAAACTTTCTAGTTTTGCAAACGTAGCTACGTGAATATTTCGTATTCGATGGCAGTAGTCAATAGTTTATAGACAAATTGTTTCAAACTTGCTAAATACATGAATTTTATGGAATTTCACTGTAAGATAGAAAGACGACCGTGAGAATAATTGTTAAAATGACAGCCAGTTTGACTAGTGACCTTTATCCGAGGTATTGTTTTACTTCTTACAAAGTAGCGACGTGGATTTAATTATTGCTTCGGCTCTTACTATAGCTCCTACTAGTTGCTAGAATAAGTTTGCTATAGTATCAATTCTATTCTGTTGAGATTCCTAATAATTTACATCTGATCGTGTATAGAGATAGACGCGCAATATGGAAATTGTAGCCTTAATTTACATGTATATTGGTTGAATGATCTGATTCATTCATAATTTGATTTGTACGTCCTACATATGTAGATACACGATTCTTATCTATCCATGAAACAACTTACAATATCGTTTGTTGTTGAGAAATCAGTTCGCTTCAGCTTCTTATAGAAAGTTCCATTTCTCTAGACCACGTGCTGATTTGCAATTTAACCAACAAATCGAACGAAAATCTTATTTAATCCTTTCGCTACCGCCGTTTAAGGAAAAAGTCGTTGTTCACAGGCCAAGTTTTCAATTTTCGACATGTTACATAATATGACATATATTCGTATGCACGTATAATAATAGAAAATGATAAGTAGATAATTCGGGCGGATTTTAGAATGCGTCGCATATGTGCAACACCGGAGCTATGGAAAGCAACTAGTGCGTCACACGTACGCCGGTGATTATGAAAGTGGCCTGTGTCGTATATTTTTCGTTTCGAGATATTTAAAGTGTCGCGTTTGACGCATGAATTGAATTGTGTTTGACGACGCAACAACCAGCTCAATCCAAAGGTTCGACTTCTACCACTCTGTAAAAAGGATTTCATATTATTGTAATGTAAATAGACGCAACGGAAAGTAAGAAACAGATTCGTTCTTTTTAGATTCCCGACTTGGATTACTTTGATAATCACGGTGACGCGTGGTGTCGAAATTTAATTAGTGGTTAGTCAATATTTAATAGAGTTGTCCTCTCAGTAATAAAAATATCCACCAGCTAGAATTTTCAATTTTTCTCTATAAAGTGACTTCTCTAATATCGTTGATCTCTTTAAAGTAAACTAATTCATGGCGAAATTATTTGAACATCTCTTTGAATTACCTATTCTACATAAATACGATCCAATCAATGCGATTAATTGGCAGATACATTTTCTCGACATGGTTTGCTATAGTTCCGCGATAAATTTAAGCTCGCACGGCTAAAATTATCATCTTCAAAACGTATCGAAGCCTATATAGAGTGTTGGAAAGTTAACAGGTCTGAGCGATTAAACGACATTTAAGTTGTGGCCGAGCAGACACACACGGGGACCAGCCACTTTCTCGCTTTCTTCCGTTCGCGAGGTCGACCGGCGTTTACGTACAAACCGGCGTTTATTCAGGGACGCAAGACGTCGCGTCTTGCCTTGAAAACACTCCGACCAGTCGACCCTCTCTCGCCATTCACCGTTTTTATTTTCTACTCTTTGTATTTTTTATTCAAATTCATTCGTTATTCCTGGCTACCGACGTGAATGCATCCGCATTGTATAGGTTCACCTTTTCGCATAGAAAGAGTTGAAATGAAATTTATTTCTAAACCAAGGTCAAATATGCATTCTCTTCAGGGCAAAGACGTAGGAAAAAAAATGTAAGGAAATTCCTGAAAGGAAATATCAAAGAATAACGTTGAATAAATTGCAGCCAAGGATTTTGCTAACGCGTTAAGAAAGAAACATTCGTAAATATCGTAACAATCGGACATTTTTTAGGTGTTGTCACCGCTTTAACGAGGAAGCAAGAGGCACTCGAGCAGAATCGTAGGAAAGTGGCTTTGCCAGCGTTGCAGAAGAAACAGCAACCTACGGCAGACGAGGAAGAGTACGAGGAGGACGAAGAAGAACTTTCGGATCAATGTCCCGAACCTAACGGTTATTTTCCTGATGCGGAACAATGCGACAAATATTACGACTGCCGGGATGGCAAAGTCATCGAGAAACTATGTCCCGATGGTCTTGTGTTCAACGACTTTAGCCCTCAACACGAAAAATGCGACCTGCCATTCGGAATCGATTGCAGCAAGAGGCCAAAATTACGTGAGTATCGAATTGTATTACAACGTGCTCTAAATTATTTCCCTGCTAACCGTAAATAAATTCAATTACAGAGAAACCACAACCCTCCCCACATTGCCCAAGAATGCACGGCTATTTCGCTCACGAAGATCCTAGAATATGCAATACGTTCTACTACTGTGTGGAAGGAAAGTATAATATGATCACATGTCCAGAGGGTCTGGTCTTCTCCGAGAAAACGGGTATTTGCAATTGGCCCGACGAGGCGCAGAAAAAAGGCTGCGGTTCCAGGGAATTATTTAATTTCACATGCCCAAAAGTAGACGACTCTGTTGCCGCTACGCACCCTCGATATCCTGACACGGAGGATTGTCAATATTTTTACGTGTGCGTGAATGGAGAGATACCTAGGAGGAGCGGTTGTAAATTGGGTCAAGCTTTCGACGAACGCACTGGAAAATGTGATTGGGCGAGGAAGATACCCGAATGGTAAGTTCGAGTAAGATAAACCACGTTCAGTGTGGATTATTGCCGGGGATAAATAATAATTGACAAAAATTCGGTATTCGTTTCGTGTTTTACTTTCTGACGAAGATAATAAGTAGATGTTTCTACGAAATTTTAGCAAAGACTGGTACAAAGGTCAATTGACCGACGAGGAATTGGACGCTTTGGAAAATCCACCACCGAAACCAAAACCTTCTGGTGGACATAGCAGGAGAAAAGGCGCCAAACCACCGACGTAGATTTAAGATTAAGTTCATCTGTAGATTTTAATGTTCACTGACTTATTAAATATTTCATGGAAAATAAAACACTTTTAATACGTCTCTCTTTTTTATAACATGCGAACGAAATTATTTTCTAATTACCATACATACAATTGCATAATTCTGTTACTGTTAACATATACTCGTACGTATATAACGAAATTGTCACACGAACTCGAGAGTGAAAGTTTTTACTTTTATTTGTATTCGTTGAAACTTCTCGATAGCATCATAGAAATACGGTTCCTGGTGCTTTGTTTGAGATTTTGTATAAAATCATCGTATATAATTATGTCAGAGTACATTTATTAGATTCTTTATTATCGAGTACGTATCAGAAATTTTACGATACTTTTTACAAACAATTTAGTCTTCCAAGTTATTCGTATTTATCGGCGTGAGTATTGTCACTTTTTCTTTAGTGAATTCAAATCGCGTGTAAATTTCCGTGAGCAGTGAAAGTGATCGTCTGAAAGTTCTTCGCATTTCACGGCAAACGTTTCCGAAATCTGTTCGATCGATCAGTGTGTCAACGTGTGATGCTTTCGTGATAAATTAAATTTAGTGTCGCTTTCGCAATAATCGATTCGAAGAAATTTTATGTAACACTTTGGAACAATGTTAGTAGCATGTTAAACTATCTTATTCCACCTATAAGATTATCGTTACTTTCAAATTACACTAATAAACAACAATTATTTTATACTACGATATTTTACAAAACTAGTTTTGGTAATTTACATACTGAGATCGACAAGACGTAGAAGACGACCAGAATTATCAATTAGGTAAAACACGTAGTACATCGGTGAAAGAAATGGTGCGAAAGAGGCAAGAAACATAAGAGGAGAGAGTGAAAGATTTAGCGTAACCGATCTCCTGAAGAGGAAATTAACATCGTAAATCGAATGATATAATAAGATCAAACATTGTCTAACAAGATTCAATGTTCGCTTACCATCCACCTAAATTTATAACATAATACATATATGTATAGATTTATTTTAAATTACTCGAACCAGCTATAGTAAGAGCGAATCAAAGTTTACGAAAAGCAAACTACCGATAGCATTATAGTTACATGGATTTCGAAACATTCCAGGAACGCGATGATCATTTGTAAAGATCGCTGTAATTTTAATTTTTCCGCAAACGTTGGCGAAGGACGTCGAAGTGAGAGTACGGCACAGAAGAGAGGAAGAAGATGAACAGCGGTGACGGTATCTGGAAGAGGGAAAGAAGGGTAAAAGCGCGTGGTCCCTCCGATCAATCTTGATTCTAGACGGTTATCCATCTATGAAAACGAAACGAAAGTGGGGACGAAGTATTGCACGTAGTGGGGACTAACAGGGTATACACCGTGGTGAGTTGCCGAAGAGCTGCAGTGTTTCGCGACGGAGACACCATTTCGAAGGAAGGCCAAAAAATACAGATTACCATACTTTAGTGACCAGTGTTTGGAATAATCTTTGCTAGATCGCGTGATTGGCTTCCATCAAAGTCGAAAAAATAAAGGATAAATATGATTAGAGAATCTTTTGTAACGATATTGGCTGTGATTGCCGTAACACGTAAGTATCGTATTTTAATAATTTTCTATGCGAAATTTGAAAGGACATACTTAAAACAATGAAACTATACGAAAATATTTTGCCTTCGCTATTAAAGTATATATTAAAGAATATCATATTTGACGATTAATTACGCAAATATTTAAATTAAGTATTGAGATTCTGTATTTTGAATAATAGTGGTAGGTACCTTTATTAATCGTAATAATAAAAATACTTTCGTTCGAGTTTGTCGTTTTTATACCAAATACGATATTATATGGTTTATTTATACCAATGGAAGAAATTAATATTTTTTAATTGTATATCTCTAAATTATAAATTAACATCGCAAAAAGCAGTTCAAGCAAACATGGAATTTCTCGAATTTATTTTGCACGTTTTCAACCAGAAGCAAAAAGAGTACATGCTAATTACCGAGAAGGAAAAGAATGGTTTCACTGAAACAGATCTCAGACTTTCTCTTAATTTCTCGGCACGGTTTGCCGCAGCTTCTAAAATACTACTGAATTTCCGGTATCGTAATCATCGCGTAAAACCGGTAAAATTTCATAACTATTTAAACGTCTGAAACTCGTCGCCCATCCTGAGGAGAAAAATTATTCGTGTCTCTAGTACGTTCCAAAGGTATTCATTTCGCCTGGAGAGCGCGTAAAAGACAGTCGAACTAAACTTTCTAAAGCGTAAATGTCAGATCTGTTGCTCGCTGAGTTGCATAAGTATCTGCAGTGGTTATCGTCTCTATACATATGTAAAACCGATAAATTACGTAAAGAAATAAAATAATGCCGATCGAATTTAAGATTCATGGGACAGAAAGAGAAGTTAGGCTGGTTCGACTAACTCGCGTATGCTACAGCACTTCTCGCCAAGCTACTTTATATGCCTCTTGAAGCGTGGCATTGATTTCCGGTATATCTTACAAAGTAAATGCCGCAAGTAACGTGGAGAAATTTAAGAAATTTGTTCCAGTTTCTTTCTCTCTTTGTATTCCAGATTTTTACAAAGTGAAAACGAGTCCCCCGAGAATGCTACTCCATCGACATTTTCACCTACGTGAATTCCCAGCCCTGTCGTCTGATAAAATATTCCATTTAGATTATTCTTTGATTTATCGCTCCACTATGTGATTTTTAATAGCCGCGAATATTAATCGATTATCTAACAAAAATAATCTAAAACTAAACTTTATTTTCACTTGAGGATTTTCATCGACATTTTCACCTACGTGAATTCCCAGTCGTATCGCGTGATAAAATATTCCATTTAGATTATTATTCGATCGAATAATGTGGGATTAAACTTTATTTTCACTGTAGTAAAAATTCCACTGTCAAGAAAAACTGAAAAATATTCCAACCTCGGCGCTGAAAATTTGCGAATATATGCATAAATGACTAACAAATGGTTGTTTCTCAAATAAACGTTACACGTGAAAAGAACTGGAGAAAATTTCATTACCTCATATATACATATATATAAAGAGAGTAAACTTTCATTTATGTGAAACTTGTTATAGACGGTGCATTCAACTGCCCGAGCAAAGACGGCCAGTATGAGGATTCAAAGCAGTGCGACAAATACTACGAATGCATCGATGGCGTCGCCACGGAGAAGGTTTGTCCAGATGGATTGGTTTTCGATCCTCTCAATCGTAAAGTGAACAAATGCGATCACGTATTCAACGTTGATTGTGGAGATCGTCTGGAACTACGTAAGATCATCATAAATTGTATTCGTTGAATGATATTAAATAAAATCTAGTCCTTGAGAATTTGATTATTTTCCATATTTTTGTAACAAATGCTTGTATCAAGTGTTGGAAACACACTCGTCGGAATAAAATTGAACTGTCCAAGTACGACATGTTACGCGTGTCATTGGCTTTTGCGGTTGATGTCCTTGACATACAGGATACTATGACGACAAGTAATGAAAGTGCTTTTAATTCTCGTTATATTTTTTTTATATTTACAGAACCACCTCAACCGACCAAGAAGTGTCCACGAAGGAATGGTTTCTTTGCTCATCCAGACCCATCTGTTTGTAACATCTTCTACAATTGCATCGATGGCGAAGCGATCGAAATTACCTGTACCACTGGATTGCATTTCGACGAATATAGCGGCACGTGTGTATGGCCTGACAGCGCTGGACGAGAGGTAAACGTTATTCTATATTTTACATGTATAACATATATTTTTTCTTCTGGTCTTGATGTTGAGAATATCGCAACTTGATAGTACACGTAGTAAATGAAAATTAATATATTTCGCAACGACGTATTCTACATGTAATGTTAAATTTCATCTCTACAGGGATGTGGAGTAGTAGACAAGAAGTTGAAAGACGGTTTCGAATGTCCGAAAGAAAGTCAGGTGGATACTAGAGGAATGGTTGTCGATCATCCTAAATTTGCTCATCCAGATGACTGTCAGAAGTTTTATGTCTGTCTGAACGGAGTAACACCACGTGAACAAGGTTGTAGCGACGGAACTGTTTATAACGAGGAACAGCAAAGATGCGACGCACCTGAAAATGTTCCCGGCTGGTACGTATGATTTAGTAATAATAATTTTTTAAAAAATATGCGTAAATACAGTAGTAAAATATTTTAACGATCAGAAAGCAAGATTAATTAAACAATTATACCATTTTACAGTGAGGATTGGTACAAGGATGATGACAAGAAACCATAAAATATTTTCTAAACTCATATGTCCCGCATCGGGATCTCGATATCATCTTTAAATCACGTCATCCTCGTTTAGTGTGTAATAATGTGTGTGTTTAGACATTTGAATGTTCATAAATAATAAATTCTATTTTATCTTATTCATCTTATTTTTTTTTTGTATTTTCTTTTATCGCTTATCCCAACTCATTTATGGTATCAACGAATCGATATAACGAGTTGCTTAATAGCGAATCTGTGTCGTTATTAAAATTTCCTATGAAAAATATTAGAAGGGAGCGTGCCTGCGCAGATTCTATTTCTTGAAATATGTACGAAGTGTCTTTGAGTTTTCTTTCGTAACCAACGAAGCGTGTCGACGGTAACTTTCTCCTGGACATTTTATTGCTTTTTGTTCTTGAATTCATTGACGGACGACTTTCGTGTTAATGTACTTTTTACTAGGCATATATGATAACTAGGCTGTGAACTTTTATGTATTTATGTGAAATTTA
Organism: Bombus terrestris; assembly: GCF_910591885.1. NCBI lineage: Eukaryota > Metazoa > Arthropoda > Insecta > Hymenoptera > Apidae > Bombus > Bombus terrestris. The sequence goes on along the minus strand of NC_063271.1, from coordinate 6,177,456 downwards.
AAGACGCAAAAGCGGACAAAATGCATATAATATACAAAAATACGTAAAGCATTCAAAGTAAAGTACTTGTTATAAGCAATTCATATAATTTTTAGTAAGTAAAGTAAATTTCTATTTGCGTTATAATTTTTTGATCGGTGTCGATAAAAATATAAATTTGCATAAAAATGAGCTATTTGTAATATACAATTCAGTAATTGATTTTCTCTTAATGTTTGAGATAGAATATGAATCAAGTATAACGTAAAAGATAAATAAAAGATGAACGAGACTAAAATTCCATCAAAATAGGCATACATTTGACAAATATTGATTTAAAATTTGACAAATTCGTTTCTTACAAGGTGTTGAAAATCACAAGACGATATAGTTTGATATTTCTCTAACTTATCAAGTAAGAGATGCTCGTAATAATCATAAGCAGAGAGATAGCTATGACCAATCTAAACTTTCCGAACTGTCCGCTGATTACATTGTGTTTGTGTAATTGCACAGCATTCATTTATACGCGATTCAATCTAAGCTGAAATTTCTTGCGTACAGCAAGGATCAGCTGAATCTGGCTTGATTGTAACAGTACCTTAAAGTGCCATGTACAGAGAAAGGGAAGCAGAAACTCTCTGCGCTGCAACGGTTAAAATTTAATCGCGATCAAGTTACTCATTGGAAAACCATAAGTAAATTACCAGTTCTCCAATAATTATAAAAATTCCTGCTGACTTAATAATACTTCGAAATACTTGTAATCGATGTTACAGTTTGTAAATTTTTTCCGGTCAAGGATACACAATTTCTCTTTAGTAGAATTGCTTCTTGACTATATAATGATGTATACTTTTGTAATACTAATGCTATATCTTACGTTTTTAATATAATATAGTGCAAAATACAAGGTGGAAAGCAAAGAAAAGCAAGTGCTTTTATAAATACCTGATTGTTTGATAGTACGAAAAATGTTTGATTAACTGTGCAGTCTAAATGATCATTTTTCTCTGGGACTTGTGCCTGTTTGAGAATCACTGCGTACCCCAATGCTTGAGCTGCTGTATATTCGTTCGTGTAGAGAGAGTTTGCCTAATTTCAGGGGCATTTTGATCGTTTTTTAAACATTGCCGACGGATTATTTTTCGTTACTATAATCCAACGATTAAAATTAATTGCATAACTAATTGGTAATGTTTCGATAACGTTTGTTGATTAAACAGTGTTGGAATAATTAAATATTCGGTTAAATGGTATTCCAATAATCGAGGTCGAATAGTATTGTAAAGAACACTAGATTCAAAGGTGTGTATGTAAGCATACGTTAACTCGCAGAGGGACATTCGTACCACCTATTGGTATAACGTTCAAGAGACTAGGGAGAAGTTGGTCGAATAGCTGGGGTGTAATATTAGGAGCACTTTGAAAGGTAAAGTTACACCAATAACAGAACTAGCGAAGCTCGGGACGGTCAATAGAATATGCAAATTGGCGTTCAAATGGTCGGATAAAGGTTTCCTTTGGTTTTCATTACGTTGTTCAGGACCGTGCTCCTTAGATTTTCTTTCAATCTTCTATGAATTGGCTGAATAATATCAAAACAATATACGATACAACTTCTCAAATAATTCAAATATAGTTATCATTTGACAGAAGTTATTACTCGATAAAATATTTGTTTCATCTCCTAATTATTCTAATGCACGATGAAAATTAGCATTAAAATGATTAGAAGTAGCTTTTATAATCATCGCTTTTCTTGCGATATAAAATTAATCTTTTTACAAAAGTATTAAATTCCGTATTTCTTATACAGTATTCTTATATAGCTTCTCTCGCGAGTAATATATTTTTCTATCACCCAAAGGATTTTATTCCTACTATTCCTACTACTTCAAGATTGCGGTAGGATCTAGACACGCAGAATCCTGGCTCTGTCGGCCAAGATAGCTAAAAGTAAAACGGTTGTAAAAGTTACATTATTCTATGTCGATTTTTACAACCAGAGGTTTTCAAAGGTTCTTTATCATCGGTATATGGTTTCGAGTACTAGTAGATATAGGATACATTTTAGCTATAAAAGTTGAAGATCTCTTTATGATCCATTTTATCGTTGTCCGATCGAATTCAAAGGCGAGAAATATTATCTTTTTATGGATTGAAAAATTTTTGAAAAGACGAGACAGAAAAGAGCGTACAGAAATGTTCAAACATTTTAAAAGCCGATAATTTCTGTTCATCGTTAGCTAGTTCGTAAAAGAATACGGCAGATTGGGTAATTATGGAGTAACTGAGCCAAATCGACCTACCTTTCGAGAATTTCGAGCGAGAAAGTTCTGGAGTATTCTTTCGAAAAGTTGATTCTCTTCTCAGTATCAAGGATTCTCTCACACGAGTTCAGACCTTTCACTGGAGCTTGCGGAAAGTCTCTGGTCCATTTTTTAGAATTAGAAGAAAACGGTAGCCGAGGCGATCGGTAATCGATACCCGTGGAGTGCAAGGGCTCGTAAACTGGCCAAACAACGATTCGTACGAGACGATTGGTTTAGCAGTAGTGGCTACGTTTACAGGTGTGCGATTGCTAGAACAGGTGAGCGATTGGTTCAACCTTTCCGGTTCTTCGTAAACTTCTCTTTTCCTTCGTCAATTTTCCTTCTCCCCTTTTACGAGATAAAGTGCCAGAGTGATCACTAATCTGGCTCACTCTTACACACTTTTCTCTTCGTATTTAAATTTTTATCGTAGCCTCCGAGTAGCTTCATTACATTTTTAGCGAAACGAAGTGTAGTTCGATCCTTTTTCCTCTCTCTCTCTTTTCTGCTCGATTATGCGAGAAATCAAGAGCAAGCTCATTTAAAATAGCACAACCCCGGATTGTCGCGCGGCTCTTTTAGCCTGCTAATAATCGTGATTCGCTTTTTGCTTCCATAAATTACGGTATCGCGGTACGGGAACAATTGTTATGATAATCGAGCGTTTAGCGTTATGCTGCTTAGGCAAAAGACAATATACCGGTAGAATGTTCTACGATGTTGTTTGTACTGTAACGGCTGCTGTTACTTTTATGCGCGAATTACGAAACAACGCAACGCCATCAGACATTCCAGTTTGCAATATTGTAGGTAGTATACTCTTATCCCGGTAGAATGTCTATGGTTGATGTAAATTATTCTGCGTTCCAGAATCCTGAATGATACTCGATGAAAATTTGGGAGCGTTTATTATCCTGAACGTAATTTCAAGACAATACGGAAACAATTAGTTTTACTTGTATCCGTCTGTCGATGTAGAGGAAAGTTTAAAGGGGTTGTCGCATAGGATTTGGATAGAATTTAAAATAGAATCTCTGCAGATTGGACAATTTGAATGATATCACGAAGGTGGACGATGAGACAAGTTCTATAATAATGTTAACATCCGAGGTGTTCATATTGTAATTGTTGCATTTGACTACTTACATATAATTTTCAACTAACAGTATTGGACAATCGCGCGGTACCGCAAGCACAGATTTTTATGGCTGGCCGTGAATTTTAGACTACAATATCTTTAAAGATAACCAGCGGTTAGTGGATAATTTACAAGTTATATCCTCTCTCTATCTCTCTCCTTTTCTATTCTTTTTAGTTGACAAAAATTTCATTTTAGTTGAAGTTAAATTTATTTTTAACTTTAAGCCACTGCTTCGGAGTGGTCTCATAACTCACAGCTATTACGTTCGGTTTGAGCGTGTCGGTGAATTTTCGGAAGAGCAGATTTTCCCGAAAAGCGAGCGTAATCCAAAGTTTATAGCATCAGCGTTGCAGTAAATTTATCCAAGGTATGCGCATTTTTACGATGTTAGACGCTTAGGGAATCGGGTGTTGCTTGAATGGTTTTGGAGAAGATAGTTTATTTGAACAGCTAGTGCAATTTTGACTATTTACAGATTCTGAATGCTTCAAATATTCAGGCTCGATTGATTCCTTGAGCTCTTGCTATTTCGCTTTCGAACAGCTAGTAACATGTTTCCATCAATATACGTTTCGATACAAATGCCACCACGTACCGTCTGTTACCTTCCACACAAGAATTTTTTAGCGGTGCAGATCTTTGTTCCGTTAAGTGATTTTATCGATTAAATGTCGTGCGTAACGTTTAACGATTGTTTTCCGATATTAACAGAATTTTTTATTCGAACGGAAGTTGTCGCGATATTACTAAATTATTGCGAAAGTTCGTTCCTTTCCAATTTTTCTGAGTAGACAATTGAATGGAAACCTCGAATAAGGGTTTAAGGTACATTTAGTACATTTTATAAAAAAATGGTTTTTAGGTTGCCCCATAAGTTTCAAGCTTTTAACGTGCTTCTTGTGTTCATCGTTACATCGCCCTCTAACGAAATACTCGCTATCTATCTGTATTAAGGCGATTGACTAGGATTGTAGAATCCACACTTTAATTAAACTTTGAACAAAATGGTGTATAGACTTTTATTCAAAGTTTTTATTCAATTACATAGAATTCCAGTTGTAAATAACGGCTATCATTTGGCGACTGTTCACAGAATTTATTCGTTAGCATTTTTTATAATCCAAGACTAGCGTGGTTAAAATTTTATTTCAGGAAACGACATCCAGCATGCACCTAATACATTTTTATCTTTCGTAAGCTCGTTTATCTGTTCATAGGTACGTTGTACGAATTTGCAGTTTTCGTAGGCGTTAACTCTCGTTGCGCTGTGCAATTTAGCGTTTCAGCAACGTATAATCGCGTTAAAAGTCGAGGACGAACTCGAGACGAGGCGGTAATCGGCCGTTCTATCCGATAACGAGTTCCGTCCAACTTCGCCACTGCGTAGCGACGAAGAAATGGAGAATGAAGAACCTAGAAACTGGAACAGGAACGAAATCAAGAGAACTCATAATGAGAGGAATAACGACCAATTTTGTTTTTATATTCAGATATTTCATTTATTCGATTGAGGTAACCAACACCTTATCGATGATTCTGTTTTATTAAAGACTCTTGACGCATTTAAATGTAAGATGTGATATTGCGACACAAAAGGAGAAGTATCGAGGCGCAAACATGATCAAGATCGCCCATAGAAATTCAATTAAAACCGCCGATAGCCCGGTTGCGCGGTCGAGATGCGCACTGAAATGCGCACGCATAGGTCTCCCTTTCGACAGAGCCCGCGATACATATCGATAATTGATAGTACGATCGATGAAGCGACATGGCGCGAGCTGACGAAGTTTTTCCGTGTGTGTATCGCGATCGCGCACTGTGGAGGTCGTTTCGTGTCATGTGTTGTTTCGGTCGAATAAGAAATGTATTTCGCGACGGGACGGACCGAATAACCTTGTCGTTTCCCCGTCTACGAATTCTTGTTGCGCGTAATATTGCTCAGTGTATTTACTTCCGTCGTACAAGGTGTCGCCCGCGAGTGAGATATTCCAGAGAATTCCATGTTCGCACTTACGTGATCCCGTTGTCATATGTGTCGTGGTGGACGTTATTTCATGTCAGAGTGTAGTGTCCAAGGAGGATCTTTGGAGAGCCGACAGAATAGCGGAGGATGAAGACAAGGTAGGACACATTATCTTCTATATTCTATAAGGAGGGAAAGTTCTGCTGGAAGTTCATCAGGTTCTCTTGCGTTCTTACGTCTAGGTAGAGCATCTTAGTGTGTCATCCGGTTGAGGGAGGGGGGGGGCGAAGAGGAGTTAGGTTACCGTTTCAATCTCGCGATAGAAGAACTCGCGATATCTGATGGTTGGTCTAGTCGAGATATTTCGGTGAGGCATGGTTTGAATTTAAAGAATAACCTTCCTGGCGTTCAATCTTTTTAAAACACTTTTTATTGTAAAATAGTAGATTAATCCTGCCGACGCCATTTTGTCAATCGATGTTTGTTCTCTATACGATACTGGATTTTATGTTTATTTTTACCGGCTTCGCAGTCGAATGTTACAAAGATTAAACAACTTATTGTTCCTGCTTTCTGCTTCTTTCCAGGGTTTAGTCAAATGTCGTCGAATATTCGCTTGACACGTTGTCTACCGCGAATAAAATTATGATTTTGTCGTGCTGGAGCCTTCGAAAGGTTTACCATCCGTATGTATAAGTAAGTTGAAAGTTTCCTATCTGAGAACAAAAGGTAACTTTCAAAAGAACCGATGTAGCTCTACTTTATCGAATCTCTTTCAGTCACCACTCTGTGATATATCATTGTAGAAGAGCATGTTCAATGAAGTTCTAAAACTTTCGCGAATGTAAGTTGATTGGATCGAAGATGATAAATATTTCAGTTAAGGTTTCATCCCGTTCCACTCAGATTTTCAATTTTCGATTCTCTCTCGATTATCTCTTACAACTTATAAGGATTAACTTTCCTTTAATTAAATTGGGATTAAGTTCCATGAACTTTCTTAACGTAAAATATAAATCCTACACGAGGTAAGCAACATGTCGGAGCAAGAAGACTTCAGAGAGAAATCGTCTCTTACTGTAAATAAGAAAAGGGATCCCGATGGAAACGCCTTTTCGTTCAGCAAGATTGTCGGAGGATGTTTGTCCATGGATTCGAGTACGAGTTCAACTAGAATGGAGAAGCAATCGCATGGTTGCATGTAATGTAACACGTGCCGGGTGCATTCTGCCTGAAACTTCTTCCTTTTTGTTTTGTGTGGGTCTGATGTTTCCTTTTCTTTCGGGTGTCCCGATGGGGACACGCAGACAGACCAATATACGCGCGAGTACAGAGTATCCGTGTAGGTAACTCTTAATCTCTTGAGAGCAAACACCGGTACTCAACTGCTACGGATGCAATCATTTCCAGTAAAGGCAAATTAGTTTTCCTTGCCTTTCCTTAACACTTCTCTCGTGATCCTTTTTTTTCCCCTTATATATTACGTTTCGGATTATTATCAAAGGTTACAAAATACCTTTGATCGTCAAAGGTGTTCCATAATGAAATACAATTTCTACGCTGAACAATTTTCAAATACCACTTAACCGCGAAAACTCTATAATTCTGATAGATATGGAATTAAAATTTAACTCTCGAAACATATTTTATTCGGAATTTCAAATATAATATTTCCGCGACTTTTCCTAGACAATGTTACGTTAATTAAATAAATTTTAGTTTACTTTTTTCCACGTATTTAATTACATTTAAAATGACCTTGTCTTGCAACAGCGACGAGAAAGTACGTAAAAATATTAATATTCAGTTACAGGTATTTCGTCTCTCCGTTTCTATTTACATGTTTTTAAATGAACGTTCTATTTCGGGCGTTATTACAAACAATTTTATAATGTATAATATTCAGTCAAAAAATGAATCCTCGGTAAAACCGACACGTTCGATCTCTATCGACATACGCATGTTGTCGATGTCTGCATTTATATAAGTAGACGCATATTGGCATTTATTACTTTCATTCGATGAATTTTCAATTGTGCCCGCTATTGGGGCTAATACATTCTATATTCCAATGTACAATGCTAATGAGAACAGTGTATCAGGTTTCAGTTGCTTAGATGCGACTTTCATTAATGTTTCGCCGCTAACATTTGTAGCGGCTGTTTCGATTTCTGGTGCACAGAATCCTGTATATACTGTGTATACGTTCCGCAGAAATTACTAGACGACAACGAACGTGGTATCGTGTCGTGCGAAATAGTGGAAAACGAATTGTCGCCAAACACGTTATATCGTTCTTTTTATATTTATTGCTGATTGTTCTATCGTTCTTTCGGTGCTATTGGGTTAATCGTGTACCCGCGAAGCGATCGTGGAAAAACAGAGATAGAGTACCGACTAGATAGAACGAACAGTTAAAGTGTCAGGGGGTATGTTGGCGGAAAGAGAAAATCGAATTTCGGGGCTACCTGCAAAAGTAACGCGGTAAGCGGAAAGAATAACGAAGTATCGTAAATAATAAGATAAATCATCGCTTTATTTGTTGCCTCTTTGGCTAGCAATTGCAACTATTTTGCCGTACTTTGCGAGTCCTGGAAGTAAACAATACGTAACAGAATAACGGACGACGTATTACGAATTGTATAGAAAATAGATTAATGATTAGGTAAAATGATAACCAAACAGGGTCAAATGATTCGATTAGTATAATAGCAGATATTAATATATACATAATCGGTAATGGCTACAAATCATATGACATTTATTATTGAAAGATATTAATTTAGTGGTACAGAGGTTAATTTGCTTTATTGATAAAGTTAATTTGTTAATAATTTTATTAATTAATATTTCTAACTTCTGCATGAAGGGACATGTATAATGAATTCGATGCTTCGTAATGTGTGCGGTTATACAGGAAATTTATCATTTGATGTATGTATAAATGATTGATAGGTGTGATATTAAATGATTATTGTTTTTGTCTGTTCGAATGTTTCGTAGAGAATATAACAGATTTATTTTTCATATTTTTGCAAATCGGATATGATGTATGTGTCGGATAGTTGAAAATTAACTTTGATCTTAAGCCAGGCAATGTATGTCTTATAGTATATGTATACCTCCGGCGGTTTTAGTTGGATCTAACGTTCAAAGAATATGTGACAGATTAATGAAACTTCGTATGTATAATGGTTGCGCCTACATAGAGTACAGATGTTATTAGATAAGTCGTTGCGTTGTTAGTTTGACAAGCTGACACTTTAACATATTGAACCGCTTAAATGACAAATGAACTCGATGAGGTTTAAACCGCGGTAACTGTTAATCAAGAGAAGTTCCAAGACGCTTTAACGCATTAATCATTATTACGATACATGGCAGTTTAATTAAATTGTTATTTATAAAATATATAAAACGGATATTACGATATTTCTATCGAAAATGTTAAATAATTTCTTAAACCTCCGCGTGCCGATTTAATCGTATCGAGTATTTAACGAGGGAGCAATTTAAAAACCTCCAAATCAATACGATCTCGGGCACTTCGAGCACGTAATCTTAAATTTGGAAAATAATTTCACGGAACGATCGTGAACAGAAAGTATTGTAAATATCGAGAATCTTAAAAACTCTTGAAATTCTGGGAAACTTCGAAACTTCTAAAACTCTTGAATCTTTAGCTGGCATTTTGAAAGCCTTATAACTTTTGATCGGCCAGGAATGCTTGAAACATGCCAATAAAGCCAGAGTAGCCTTTTAAGAAGTTTCGTCAAATGAATAATATGTTTGCGAAAAATAACTCGATAAAATATTAGTTCACTTTATGCATTAAATTGGATCGATAGTTCCAACTATATTCTTCGTGTAATTTTATTTCTACGGTGTTTATATGTTCAGCTAATTTGATTACGTTTTAATTGTATATTATTTTGGTAGAGAGAGAATTTAGTAATTTTGGTTGTACGTGCTAACGAGCAAACGAGAATGCGCAAGAAAGATAATGTACAGTGTACAGTGTACAGGGTTGGGAATGAACAGTGTAAAAACCAAAGTGTGTGAGGATTCATCTTCCAAAGTTCTCGTTATGAACGTTATTTCTACTCCATTAAACGTGGTATCGGCTGCGATCTTTTCATTTCGTTGAAGAATCTATTAGCAAAATAGTCTGGTTTATCGTTGCTCGATTTTTCTCATTACCATCTAGTGTCTAGTAAGTTTTCGTGTATTCTTTTTTAATGGTTTCAATTTTTTCTCATTATTCAAGGTGATTATTCGATCATAACTTTCCGTATCGTCATTGTTTCGACGCATTTACCCGAAAGTACTCCGTGATTATCGAACTATGCTTATTTTTTTGCAAGAACAATGGTTAGGTAATTGAGAAAGTTGAGACTCTATACGTTGTACGACATTGTGTGTATATACTGCGCGAAAAAAAGCAGGAATTATTCCAAATGTGAAGTACTATTTTTCACTACCTAACATACCTATTAACAAGTCCATCTCTTACAACCACGCGTAGGTAATCTGTTTACGCTTCAAATAAAATTTCGCTTGTGAATCTTTCCAAAACGTGTTTGATTTAAATTCTGATCGTACAACGTAATAAAGACTTCGATAAAAATATCAGAATTTTTCTGGGTATTTTCAGAGTCTGGAATAATAAAAAAGAAAAAGCAAATGAACTGAATATCGACGTAGCTTGTCCGCTACGAAAGAAACTTGTTTACGGGAAGTTGATCTATCATAAAAAATAGAAATTAGAAGTGAAAGCCGACATGTATCATCGCATAATTTAGGAGCGAGCGTGAATCGTATATCGAGGAATGAAAGCAGTAGAGCACAGTGGTCACGGGTGAGGGTATTGTGCAGAAGCCAGAAGTGAGGATAAAACGAAAAGTCGAATGACGAAGTCGCCCGAATGTCGGCAAAGAAAAACAGGAACGGAAGGAGTGCGACAGGTAGGCGGGTTCCCGCAGGAACAATTCGAGATGTAAATCAATGGTTGATAAGGGTGGCTGTCCCACGAGAAAAGGAAGGTCGCTCTTGGATCTGGCTGAACTAGAAAGGAGGATAGAGAATCCGAACTGAGTTTGTACTAGGGAAAGGTGGGTCTTCGTTCCGCGGAAATGCCTCGTTCAAGAATTATTTATTTGCCGACTTTCAACGAAAATTTTCGCCCTTAAGTGGGTTCTGCGTTTTCTACCAAATCCTCCACCACGTTCTTCGCAGGCTTCTAATCCTTCCATTTCCTACCACTGTCTGAAAGTCGCGCCACGAAAGAGGCCGGGTCATGACTAGAACGTATGGTAGATTGGCGTGTTGACTCAGCTGATAGGATTCCTGTATAAAAAATAAGAACGCGTCTACAAAATTTAACAGCGAGGCTCTGTTTTACATTTCAAAAGTTAAGGCTTTCTACGTGATTGATTTTATTTTCGTTAGCCCATAGAGAACAAGGAAGTACATAAGTCGTATTCTTTCTCGTTATACCGTTTTATCATGGAAAACTCAATGATCGACTTATCGTCGAATCTTCGAAAAACAGCCAGAGTAACGTTGTTCACATCTGCCTTGGACACTCATATTTCGTAGTCTACATGGAACGATTTAATATCACACCGATCTTTGTCTACGCTGTTATATACACCTTTGATCGTAACATTTTGCTCGCGTATCGAATTTGTTCGTAGCTTATCTCGCAACGATCATAAGTCGAGAACACGGCTAAATTCATCTTTTTGAGTGATAAATTTCACGTGAAAGGTACCCCATACATAATCGATATCCGATACTAACGATGGTTCTGCCTAGGCAATCGCCCTAGAGTCACATGATACGTCATGCTACAATAGCCTGAATTGAACGATTTATTGTACAGGCCTACAACACGTCACAACCTTGCGTACGTGGCGAGCGAGCTTCGACAAATATCCTTCTCGACCGGTAAAAAAAAGAGGATGGTTTGAAAAAAGGAAGAACAAACATGGGAAGCATGGAAAAAAGGAAGAACAGATGCGAAGAACGGATCTATTAAACGTTTATGGTTACCCGAAAATGTGAACGCAACGATGCGTTCTTTAATACTGCAACACTATCGAAGTATCGTAATATAGAACATACGAAAAGATCGTAAAAATCTCGTTCTTTAAGCAGCGTGCAATAACGAATGAAATCGTTGATGGTGGGCTCGATGGAGCATCCGCGTTTCGAGCAGCGAGGGACACACGGTTCTGCACCGTGGAATTTCACACGGCAGTTAACGGATGGTAGATAGCAAGAGCGACGTACCGGTCAGATAAAACGCAAAACATTGGGGCTGACATGCAATTAGTGGCAGCGCCGACTGCAAATCGTTTCGTCGTCGTGACGCAGTATCGCGAGATTTACTGTTCGCTCACCTTCAGCGATTTTATCCTGCCGGTTCTCCCTTTTACCGACGTCGTTTCCTTCTTTCCTCTTATTTTTTCCTTCCTTTCCATTCCACTCTAATTTTCTTTGTGCCCTTGAAACTCGTGCACGGGAATCGCTTTTATTCGCGAATACATTTAATCCCCTTAACGCAATCTCCTTCGCCTTCCACTCGTTTCGCTATGGAAATACAAAGGATGGGAACTACATTTTTAAACTTGACGTTATGCTTTACCGAAACTAATCAGATGATCTGTGAATTACGCGCGAAGGGTCGTTGTATCCTTTTTCGAAACTGCACAAAGTTATCGAATAAGGAGAACAATGTTACTTTCGAGTGGCTCGATATACGCCGGTTTGTTTTAATGTGAATATCGATCCACGGTGGTTGACAGATCGTTTCTAACAAGTTGAACGTTTCGAGAATTAATCGCGCGTTTGGACGAGCTACGTTATTTGACTAATTAGCTTGCTAATCTCGTTCGTTGTTTGCCAGCGCAAAGGGCGCGGAAATTATTCATTTAGACATAACCTAGTGCTGTCCTTAATAGCGAGTCCCTTTAAACATTCTGTTGTATTTCCAAGAATTAATGTAGTTCATCACAACAGACAGAAAGTATTTTTAGAAAAAGATGTGATTATGAAACGTCAGCTGAATTTCTACAAGACTGTGCATCTTTTCCTTGGTATGGGTGAGACTTCATTCCATTAGAACACAGCCGTCTTTTATCGGCGGCCGCTCTATTATCTTACAAATTACATGTCTGTCAGCCTTTGAAACTTTTTACCGTAATTAAATTTTGTCTGGAATCTCGATCAAGTTATAATTTCCCAGAATTTCGATAATTGATGCGTAAACGTGAATTGCTTCCGATATTATTTAAGAAACGATAAGTTCCTTAATAAAGAATTTTCATTGTTCTTACTAGCATGGATGTCATCTGCAGTTCACGTTTCCTTATTGGTTCTTTGATTCAATGTCCTGCACTTTGAACGAAATCAATCGATCCTCCGCTTGATTATTAATTTAATATATATCTAGCCTGCGCGTTATCCCATCCTATTAATTTATATTTCAGTAGCAACGAAACATAGAAGTATCGTTAAAAAGGAAAACAATAACGACCGGTTCGGTTTTAACCATAAATGCTATAGATATATCAACGTAGTATATATAATAATTGAGAAAAATGCTCGTTATCATTCCCATCGGTTTTCATTGGTCTGTCTGATTGAACTCTTCAATTTACTTGCAGATTTCGCGCAAACTCGATCACACTTGCCTGCCACTAACAAGATTGCTCGATGAAGCAACGTTATATAAATCACTTTTTAACAGCTTTGCGATGACGATCGCTTTAAAACGTGTCAATTCATCGACGCGTGTTATGTACGATACTTTCCGTAAATTATTTATAGAACTATGCGAGGCACGCGTTCAAATTGGATTTTTAATGCATAAAGCTGGGAATTGATTTTCAAGCGCTTTAGAGGGATTTTAAGTTCGACGTGACCATTCGTCGTACATCGAATCGAATGAACGAGAAAATGGCGTTTTTAGAGAGAAAGGTAAAAGAATGGTCTTATGGATTTGAATGGAGCAACAGCACATTATCCTAGTTTAATTTTCTGTCCTACCCAGGCAGCAGTTCTGCCATCCCATTTTTCATGAAAGGGAACGCAGTGGGATAAAGTTACCGAAGGAATTCTTGTTCTACAGGAAAGATTTCCTCTGCAGTTCTAAGGATTCCGTCGCTAACGAAATCAGCGATACGCTTGGAAATTACTTCGTACCACCTTCGATATTCACTGGTTGGAAAATCAAATCTCGAATTTATTTTATTCACGGTTCATTTCGTCGTGGCTCGAACAGAATCAATATTGTAATACGCGAATGAGATAAGGGAGGTGAGATAAGGGATCGAATCCGGAATGTATCGTTTTAATCGTAATATATTGCGGCGAGGCTATGAAATGAGATTATAGAAATCGACGTGTATTTGGAAGACAGAAAGACGGAGTTGAAAGGCGAAAGAAAATTCGAGGAAACGATCCGCTGTATTGGACTCTGGTCACGCACGGCCAACGAAATTTTTACCATTTTTCATGAAAGCTCTGGTTGCTTCTGGTTCGCTTCCTCGTAACTTCGAATCTATTTATCGTATCAATGTCACATTGTTCGCTATGTGGAATTTACGTTTGATTATTTTAACGTTTATTTCGTCTCATGTATTAAATATTACGAGGCATTGTTTCAATATTTTCTAAAAATAATAGTTCGCTACTAAAACTTTGCTGAATAGCCAGTAAAAATTGTTTAAGTGTGATAAGCGTAGTCGATAATATTATCGAATGTATTGTACTCGAGGTTTTATTACTTCTAACATTGACCCACGAATTGGACATCATTTGGCTTGCAAGTGACAAATGAACATACGCCAGTACATTATGAATCGGTATTTGAAGCAGTACAGTTAACTTGGATATTTAAGTCGTAGTTACTTGCGACGATAGAAAACTATTCAGGTATTTGATAATTAATTTTTAGCAATTATTTTTATTCGTACACTACATATAGTCGACAAAAGTGAAATAGGATATTAGTGGTGAAGCGGTCGTCGGTAGTTTCTAAGGCGCTACAGAAATTTTCTGTTTGAGTAAACAGATGTATAATTCTCTCTAATTTCTTCCTTTTCTTGCAATTAACGAAATACAAAGAATAATTGCCTGTTGAGCGGAAGGATTGAAGTGGCTCGGATTAAAGGTATTTAAATTATCAGGGAATGCTTTGCGCGATAAAACGTTTTTTATCTTCTTCCGAGGTACTCTTTGTCACGTTTAAAGTAAAAGTAATGGCGATGGTGAAAGGAATTCCCGGCGTTAATCAATATTGTCGGGCTTTTGTGGTTTTCACTAGAGACTTACGCTGTACCACTGGAAGCCTAAGATTAAAATCGTTCTGCGATTACTATATATGAGATCACTAGTGCAATGATACGATACAATTGTTGGTTTGCGACATCGTGTTACGTGAGTATTACATTTCTGTACAAATCGAACGTTTGGAAAATGAAGCCCAATTATTATATCTTTTTCATCCAAATAATTTCTATATACATATATCAATGATATTAATTATCATTTACGTAGATCGTCGACAATTTTACGAGATTCGTATGTATTTCATCGAACGTAAAATTCAGCACTATTTCTGGCAGGTGATAAGGAAAATAAATATGTCTAGCAACGAGGAAAGATCGATATTCATATCTATTTGAAATTAATGTCGTAAACGGAGGAATAGTCGAATTCTTTGCCGGCAATCCGTCAAAAACTCCACTTCAATGCACTTGCTCGTATCGACGCGTCGTATATCTAGGCGTATCGCTTAACCTCCTGGGAGCTAAATCGAGACAGCCTCTGAAAAAGAGGAAAAAAAGAGTCGAAGAGCGAAAGAGAGAGAGACATTAAACAACCTTCAACTTTTTTTTCATGCCGACGCAGCGCATTCGTCTATAAAAAACAGCATTCGCGGTGATGAATGCAGGTCTGGCGGTTTTATCCCAGGGAATCGAATGATCGAACGTGAAATTGCTAGAAAATACGTGAGTTCAACGTCGTTCTCGAAATTTCGCGAAAAACATGCGACCGACCTTCGGTATTGGCTGCATGGAACGTGACACCTATTGTTTCTCGATAACGACGATAATACGGAAATATCATTTGTTCGTTCACACTCGGTGTTTCGATGTCGCTCTGCCGAGCAGAACGGTCAAATCGAACGGAGACTCGATTTTCATTCGGAGCCGCTGTTTTGTCGAGCATTTCGAAACGCTTCCTGACGCTCTGTCAACCGTGAACGCGTTCGATCGATCGTTTCCCAGACACCGTGTAATTAAGGAAAATACGTTTCCTTAATTTCCTGACGAACACGCGGAGAATTTCAACCTTATTAACCATCCGAATAGATACGTCGTTCGATCGCTGTTTTTCAATTTCTGCCGTTTCCCTTCGCTCCATTTCGGAAAATAATGGAGTTTTCGCGTTTCTCTTTTTCGTTTATCGATCGCGTTTATGTATCTTTGTTTTCCAATAAAGTAGCATATGAGTTAGCCGCTGGAAGCAATATTATTGTCTGTAGATATGGCTATTTCTACGAAATTATACGAAACAGTTGGAACGAAAGTTGTGGAATAAAATTCTATAGTCAGTGTATAATTTGTCAAAATTCTTCTTCATCGCGAATAGCATTTCGCTGTAACGCCAAACACCGAAGCCTGATACAGTTTTATGAATAGCCTTAAAGATAAGTATGTTTGAGATTCGAAGTATCAACGTGCAGAGATTAGTTATGCTGTCTTCAAGGTATAAAATCGATCTCACGAGCTTTTTACATTTTTATTCCTGTCTATCTTTCATCATTTTTTATTTATACTATATGATCTTAATTTTCGTTGGGAAATATACTATTAATATGAGATCGAGACTTTACCAAGCACACATATCTTGTTTTGTCTTTTGTTCTTCGATATATTGTCATACGAAGCTTAAAAAAGAAAAATGATGCCATAAACGAAATAAATGCACGTAAACACGCTAGAGAGAAAAAGTGCGGAGAATAAAAGGAGCGTATATTAACATGTACATACATAGATTATATCAAATGGATAGGAACAGTTATAGGTCATCGCTAAAGCGTATTTTGCTTTAGCACGTTGCAAGCGGAATACATGGCGTTTCATTCTTCTTTCCTTTATACTTTTTTTTTTTTAGCGTTCGAGCAATCCTTTTCTCTGGCATATTTTAATTGTGTCGCTTTGGAAATATTTCTACCGCTACGGTCGTGTTTCGGCATAACGCGCGACCGACCAAAATAGAATTTCGTTTACGAAATATTGGCAGTCTCCATTTTCGTCACTAGATAAAACGTTTCGGAGCGCTGAAATACGTTCGCGTGGAATTGTAATCGGGTTTTGTTCTCTCCCATTTTACGCGTGACGAGATTACACGTTTTCCAGCAACGAAATCTCCGGGACACGGTTCTCGTTCTATTGTAATTTAAGGAAACCTATGATTGTCACACGCGACAGGAACGTATTTCGTTCGTGCACCAACTCTTTTATGAATTTTTCATTTCGTCCGAATCGTCGTTGAATTTTTAAGTTTTAAGTGATATTTTTTCAGTTTTTAAAGGTCAAAAGGGATTTTCAAGAGAGGAAGCTGTCTGAGACAATGTATGTACCTATGTAGTTCCATCTTCCTGAGGTTTCATCTTCTCGATACGATTAAACTCACGTATGATAGACTATATTAATCATTTTATACAGAGTTTGTTGCAAAAATATTGAAAACAACATTGGAGATTTAATTTGGACATATTTGTACGAAACTTTCGATATTTATCTTCTCGGCTTTGCTTCTTTAAAGTTTTTAAGTAACTGACCGTTTTGAAGAAAATTAGAAGGGAGCACTGAAGTGATTTAGAAGGGAAAGGATATTCGAGCGCTTTATTCCACTTTACGTTATTTAAAAATGAAAAGAAACGAGAGACATTACCTTTTCAGGAGTCGTTCTTTTCTTTAAGTCGAAACAGTTAAGGAATTCGCAAGATGTATTTTTAATTAAGCGTACGTCAGTCTGTATGTCAGTTCAAGTTTTATCTTAGTTTTATACACATGTTGCAGGCAGTCAGTTGTGATCTCGTGAGAAAATCATTAGAATAGAAAAATAATAAATATGGAGAGAACTGTTAAACGACGTAAGTTCTATCGGCCTTTATACAAAATATCTAGAGCCGTAGTTTTACCGCAACAGGTTTCATTAACAGGAAACAAAGCCCTGCAGACTACGGACGTAGAAAATTCAACAGCTAATCAAGAAGATGAGAAAAACGTACAAGAGAAGCCGAGAAACACATTGAAGTACTACTTCAATAGATTTAGGTACTATCATTACTGTTTGGCTGAAAGATTGGACAATTTAATTGGAGCGGTGTGCCTTACGATAATTAAAATTTATCTTTTCTTAATGGGATGGCATCAACAGCTTGATCAACAGGATGCTGAAATGACGAGCACGATGAATATGGACGATGGATAACTTACACTACAAATACATTATGTATACATATATTTTGTAGAATAAATTATTTTTATTCAAGTAATTTGAAATACATGAAATACGCGAGCGTCTACTAATAACGAGACTGTTCAATCGCGCGATTCTATTATGTACTTTATAAACATCGCTACTATTCAATGTAAAATCAATAATAAATTCCTAAGATATTGAAAACGTTGATTAAATGAGACAATTTATCATTCAGCCTCTACAGTAATTGAAAACTCAGGAAACACTGCTAAGAATACGGTCATGTATAATTCAACAAGTAGAATTTTGCATACGTCAAGGGGAGCAATACTTTCAACAATACCTCACTTTAAAGAAATAATTAAATTGGGAAAGTTCTCTCGTTTGCCTTTCCTTTGTCCGTGTCAAATTTTTGTTCCCTGTACTGTCCTCTACACATATATTAACGAACTTCGGATCCAACAAGGCAACATCTCTGCACAAAATATAGCTTTTTTATTTATCATTTTTTGAATAGTAAAGTGAAATGTTAAAGATTATTCTCGCATGCACCGAAAAGCCTGGAACTGTCTCGCTTCATAAGAGCGTAATTTAGACTACGTCTTCGGGTAGTAAGGCAGAGCTGCGGAATTTAAGATATTCACGGCTCTATCGTAAAAGATGCAGTCCAATCTCCGCGAGGTGTAGTTCATGATGGAAACTTTTTCCAGAAATTCCTTACTTCGCAGTCATTCGACATAAGTCATTCACTCTGATCAGCACTGTATCCGAGTAATTTCGAGCGATTTCTATATCAAACTTTACAGCTATTTCTCACTTTCTTTACCTTCGAAGTAAAGTAAATCCGAGCAGTGATTCCTTCTTTTCAACCACTAGACGATAGAATAAATTTTTCAGAAAGAATATCTACGCGGAGGTATTATTTTAATTTCAAATAGACATATTCATATTCGTTGATTATTTCGGTGAAATCTCAGCTGCGTATTAATATTCTAGAAATCAAACAATTACTTATTCTCGAAAGTTAATCAATTATTTTCGATCTAATTGCGCGTAATGTTAAGAGTAACATTTTTTATGAAATTCCAAAACTATAATGTCAATTTAATTTTAAGCGTGAATTTTTCTCCGTGCATTGGATATTTTTGAAGACATAGTTCACAGAGAAGGTAAAGATTCTGCACCGTAGCATAAGAAATATATTCGATGACAAACACCAGATTGTTCTTTCAAAGTTGTTCCGTTAACAATAGACATCTGTATTTCACGTTGCTATGCAAGTGTTGTGGATACTTGAATTATATCGTATATTGAAACATTTTCCTCCTATTGTTGATGCAGAATTCTTGCCAAGTGTTCATGCGGAAAGAGATGCGGGATATCGTGTTACTATTGTATTTTGTAAAACTGTTCAGAATTCACCGTCCATGAAATAAAATCGAAAGAATATTTTTACTTAAAAATTAATATTTATATAAATTTGATGAGAATTAATTTTCATATCTCTAGAATTTAACGTAGATAGGTACAATTATTATTAATAACTATTAAATTTTACGAAATTTTACTAACTTTCTTCAACGATTAGTTTTGGTAAAAATAATATTTCATTTTCTTCGAAACACCACCACACTAAAAGATATCCACTTATTATTGTGAAGTTATTGCTTTCCACCCTCTTTTCCACGTTTCTA